>NW_008711065.1:666920-764002 GCF_000327385.1 Lottia gigantea | reverse complement strand
AAAAAGAGATTACTACCGAAGACAGTAAATCTACACGACTAACACCTAGTCATTTGGGATCATTCGTTTTATCTCACAGTAAAAAAAATAATGAACAATTTCATTCACGTCATAAATGGATTTTATAAACCNCGAAATATACTATACCGACACCGATAGTTTGTACATTTCATCCAAAAATTGGAAAAAACTAAACAGAGCTGGTTTGGTCTCCGAAAAAGACTATTGCAAAGGTAAAAACGATTACGGTGACGGTGGAATTATATTTGGTTTATATTTAGCACCAAAAGTCAAATACAACATCGTTTTGACTTCTGATGGTGTTTTAAAAGAAAAGAAAACGTTTAAAGGTTATTCTAATGATAAGATAAGTGTAGAAGATTACGTTCAGTTAGCAAGCGGACATGATGTGTCGAACGAATTTAATAAACCATGGGAAAAAAGTTTCACGAATGGAGTAGTTATTCCAAATGATAAACAAATAATGAATAATGTTAAAAGAAAACCACCAAACAGTGAAGGAATTATGTATCCTTACAACGACAAAGATGAGTATAGTTTTGATGAAAACTATGAATTTGATGATTTCGATTATCTTACTATTCAAGAAGAGAATGAAGATTGTTTTAAATGAAGTTGAATGACAATTTCTTCGTTGCCAAAGTCTATGAACCTGTGTTTACCGTCTTTAACTTCCAGATTTATATCTTTGATCATGAAAGAATTGACTGGTAAATAGGTCGTTTGAAACGGTTTCTCTATAATTCTGTATCCGATCGGCACCGTAAAAGTCGGTATGCTGTATATGATTTGGCGTTTGTACTTGTTGAAAAATCCACCGTTGATCAAATTACAGTGAATGTTGATCACATCGATATCGTTCTCGATGTTGGCCTTGTGCGGCGCCAATGTCCATTGCGCGTATATTCGTTTATCGAACCCTAGTAACGCATTCAACGAATTTTCTACGTTGAAATCGACTTGACTGTTATTTCTCAAGATCAGTTTTATTTTGTTCAGATTCAAATTACCTTCGAATTCGATATTGTTTTTGCCGTTCACGCTTCCTGCGTATTCGGATAGGTAATCGTTGATGGCTACGTATTCGTAGCTCCCAGGTAGTAAGCTTATGGTTTTGAACGTAACTCCGTTATCCGTCGATATTTTTAGTTGATTGTTTTTTTCGTTGATGTTTCTAATGGAATTGTAAACGGAGAAATACTTTAATCCCAGTTCGTACTGTTTATTGCGATCGAGTTCATACTCGTAGTCTAGAGACAATTTGATGTCTGGTTTATTCGAGGTGATAACGAACAATTGTTCTTTATTGGACATTTTTAATGACGTTTATATAGTCTTTTTTAGTGATGATTTTTTTCTCCAAAAGCCGTTTTAATATACCATTGACTTCGTTGTATTGTCTGTCCGATCGATGACCTTCTTTCATGGCCGCTAATATTATTTCTAATCTATTAAGCAATTCATTATTGTTGTCGGATAAAAATGTTATACCTTGCCCAGATGTCACCATATCATCGAATTCGTCTATTTCTTGTATGATTGGTGGATAATCTTCTGCATAATCATCTGATTTCTCTTCATCAGGAATAACTTTATTTAAATATGTTTCAACTGTTTTCAATCTTCTTGTTTCGGGTCCTGACTTTCTTATTGCATGTAGAAATTTTGAGTATGCTACTAAATCCTTGTAATCGGCAATATCAACATCCTCCCCATTCATTAAATCTATTAACCCTCTCGTTAATGTAAATATAAAGTCTTTTGTGTCGATTTTGAATAAAAGGGAATTTGGACTAAATATTATTCTAAATCCATTAAACAATAAACCTTGATTATCAACGATTGGTGAAATGCTCTTTGGTAAATCTGGGTCAGGGTTTGAAAAAAGACGTTTTATATCATCTAATGTCTTAATTATAATACCATTATATTCAATCGCTTTGGGGTGTTCTATAGGAGGCGTGGGTTCTAAAGCTAATTTCTTTTTAATATCCTCTTGAGATTTTAATATGGGTTGAAATAGAGTTTGTAGATTTTCCGTTAATCCGAGTTGTTGTAATCTGTTATTTTCAACTTGGGTCTTTATTTTATTCTTAGCTTTGATATATTCTCTATTTCTTATTAAAAAATTATTCCAATCCGTCATCTTTAAAAAAATAAAATTAACATATATCGATCATAACTCTTTCTCCCGCAGGTTTTCTAGTATTTACAAATACATATCCATGATCATCTGGGTTTCTCCATTGAGCTTTACAAACCTTATTAGACAAGTCTAGATCATTAACATTTTTCGTAAGAAAAACTTTTATATCCGTTGGATTGAAAGATGGATTCTTTGATTTAATGAAGTTTTCTATGATATCTTTTATTTCCACCTCTTCTTCGTTTTCTTCGTAATATTGAAATATGTCTTGAACGTCTTTCTTTGGTAAATATTCCAAAGCTTTGAGGAATTGATAATACGATTGCTCTGGTGTTGTTGTGTAGATATACAGAGAATCGAAATCTAAAAGGTTTGGTGTTGTCAACATGTTAAAAGTGAGATGAGTTTTCCCAGAACCGGAACTACCGCATATACACATGAGCTTTGGGTTATTAGGAAATATTTCTGAATGATTAAATTTTTTGCCCATTTTTATTTATTACATTTTCGAACCAAAAATCACCCCGTTGCCTTTATACTTTGAAAGGAAGATTCCCTCGCCCGAACGTATGTTTTTAAAAAATATGGCGTCGTCCTTGTATTTGACCTTCATTTCTCCGGTGTCGATTTTATCTATTAATTTGCTTAATCCCTCTTTAACGGTTTTCTTGGTTTCTTCGCCAAATCTTTGTCCGAATTCTTTAACCGTCCCTAATATATCTCCTACTCCCGAAACTCCTCGTGCTTCTCTTTCCATTGCCAAATTGTGTCTACGTGCTTCGGCGTTTGCAGCGGCTTCAGCTTTCTTATCGTTGACAGCTTTGGCTATCCCAGCAGCTCCACCAGCAGTTGCACCGGCTGCAGCTAAACCAGCAAAGATTAAAGGTAAGAAAGGTAAAAATCCACCTTTTTTAGTTAAATTCTCATCAATTCTTTCCAAGTCTATATCGTCTCTGACTTTGCAATGTTTGTATTTATCGATAATCTTTTGGGTTATATGCACTTTTTTACCGTTGTAAGTTATTAGAGTCGGCGAATTCGTTTCCATAGCTTCTATTATTTTCATAACTAAAGTTTCTGGTTTCATTTTTAAAGGGTGTTTTTTTATTCAATTCTTATCATTCTTCTATCTGATATTTTAATCAAATGTTTTGCTTCTTCCAGCAATAAACAGTAGCCGGTCACATCTCCTTGTGTTTTTTCAATATGAATATTTATGTTTACCCCTGTTTTGAAAAGATCTTCTTGATGAGCTGACAGATCAAAACAAAAGATTGGATGATTGAGTGAAAAATCTGTGTATTCAAACTGAGGCGTATTTCCAAACAATTCGCACATGTTTTTATAGTTTCTGTACAATTCGTTGTAATCTTTTTTGGAAGGATCAATTGTCAAAGGTTGATTGGGATAATTATCGTTGTTCAATCTGACTTGAACTTTGCGATGTGATGGGATCTTGAGTATGGTTCAATGCCACTCTGAAAATGTTGTTGTTGTTTGTCTGAGAGCCTGGCAAGTTTCTGAAACCGACCATTAGATATCTCGCTGGTTTGACGGTGTTGGTAATTGGCCACGTGGTGGATTCTCCCGTTAAAGTCATGCTACCTACCGTGTTACGACGAAGAAAAGCAATTTCGATGTCTTTGGTTAAAGAGTTGAATATTCTCGTTTCCACTTCTACGGAAGGAGTGATTACCGGTATGTAAAGTTGGATATTCGTTATTTCCAATTTAGTTGTTTTCACCAAAGAATATCTTGTTGTCGTTGATTTCTCTTTGCAAATGAATTTTATACGGTAAACCTATGGAAACCTTTCTGTGTTCCAAGAGACCAAATAAAGGATACAACTTCCAATTTACGTAATTATCCCATCTGTTGTTCTCGACGACATTGTTGTATTGAAGCGCTCGTTTTTCAAATCCGTGATTTACTCCGCGAGTCACTCTTTCCAGTGTGTTTCTAGCAACTACCCTTAGTTTTTGGGATACAGAACCGTTTTCAACATTGTGTCAAACTCGCCGGGGTGTTTTATGGTCTCTATCGGATTTGAACCAGCTTCCAAAACCATTTCGCTGAATAAAGACGGAAAGAAGTTGTTTTCTAAAGTCGTGTTGGTTTGTGGAATTCGATTCTGAGTGGCGTCTTTGATTTTGAAATCGCATCGGAAATGGGCATCGGAAAGCAGCAACCAATTGGACAACGAATTAATTTCAAAGGTAACTCTTCCTCCGTCGTTTATTTGGGTCTTTGTCTTTGTCCCTACCGATGGTGAGATGATTACGTAATCCCCTTTCTTCTTGTTGAACGAATATTGAATCGGATCATACAATTGAAAGATTGGATCCAATCTGTAATTTTTGCTTGCCATTTTTATCCAATGATTTTAAACCCTTTTCCTTGTTTTTCTAGGATTTGTCGTTCTAGTCTCTTGTTTCTTAGTTCTCTTATTAGTTGCAGTTCATTAAGTTCGTCAGCTTTTTCACTGCATCGCTTATATTTACTCCTGCTTTTGCCACAGATCCAAGAGCTTGCGCTTTTGAGAAAATGAGGGATTTGTTGTTTGAGACAAAGTTGGCCACTTTGGGGATGAGAGATGTTAGCGCAGAGAAGAAACCGTCTTCTTCGAATTTTTTTTGTTCGTGTTTTAAAATTAAAGACATTTTTAATGCGGTTATTTTTTACTGTATTATTATAGTGATTCTTGTCTGTGGTTTGGGTAATTTATAATGCAGTTTGGGGGAGTTTGTTATAATACAGTTTGGGGAGTCTGTTATAATACATTTTAACAGTTTGGGGAGTCTGTTATAATACATTTTAGCAGTTGTGTCTTTTCGGATATGATGCATTAAAAAAGCTGCGCATTCGCAGAAGTGAAATGCGTCATATCCGAAAAGACATATACTACTGGTCTGACCTGCACCTTCTTGATAACTACTTTAGACAAAGTAACACTTTTTTCCAAATTTATTAAAATAGAGAGTCTAACATAAGCAGAATTGATATTTTACTGTAACAAATCATTTTGTGTATAACAGAAAATACATGTATTCAGGTAGCGAGACAAATCTAGCCCTACCCGTTAACCATAACGATATCACATCCGTATATCACACCCTAAGAACGGATAAGGCTGGTTATAACACCCTAACAACGGATAGGGCTGTTTATCACACCCTAAGAACGGATAAGGCTGGTTATCACACCCTAAGAACGGATAGGGCTGTTTATCACACCCTAAGAACGGATAAGGCTGGTTATCACACCCTAAGAATTGATAGGACTGTTTATCACACCATGGAGATGAACGGATAGGGCTAGATTTGTTCGGCTAATATCTAGAATATCACAAAGCCTCTCGTGATATGACAAAACGAAATGTTGCAGACCAATCTCCACTAAATAAAAGGAATTCAAAAGAGGTTCTCTAACTTTTATATATATATATATCGAGGTGACTTGAAGCATCTCGACATCTCTAGTTCCTGAAATTCCAGGAAGCGGTGCCATATAATAACATACATGGTATAGAAAACCTGTTCTGAACCCCGCTGATATTAAAAGCTAGATAGATTGATACTAAAAATAGCAAAATGTGCCAAGAAGAAGATAAACATTATTTTACAAAAGTTGGAAGAATTTAAAGCAAGTCGTTGTTGATATTAATAGAATAGAATCCGAATTGAAATTTGGACAACAATTCCCTCATCGTAAGTTTTATTTATGACTTGTAATGTCCGGTACCAGAATTATTCTTTTGTTTTTAGTTTTTAAAGATGGATTTTCTTATGTTTTAGTGTCAAATTAAGCAAACTAAATTTATTTGATTAATTGGTGTTTTTAATGAATTATCATGTATTCTTAATCATATCATTATGTTCTTATCGCATATAATTACGAGTTTTAACCATTCTAATCCTGAATATCAATGTATGTTCAGTCTGGATAAACAAAAAAAGACTTTTTGAAGCTCTGAAACTATTAAGATGAAAATAATCGTTGAAATTAAAAATGTCGACAAACGTGTGAACAGAATACGTGTGTATTTTAATCAGGTTGAAAACTGTCATCCAAATTCAATAACTGAAGAAAGAGATACACAATAAAACATGAGATGAGATAAATCATAAAAGCAAGTTTTAAAACAAACGCTGATTGGCAAGAATAGATGTATATATACGAAATGGCAGCCTTTAATGTGGAAGAAAACCACATAATTAGAAAGTTAAACATTATCTAGATGCAAGTTGAGTTATAGAATATTACATATATCAGTGTTTGGAGACCAAAGGTTTTTGGGGTTTGAAAGAGAACCTCCGTCTGTAATGGATCTCCATTTCATTCAGTGTTTCACCAAGAATTCCGAAAACCCCGCCTTCTTCATTATAAAAACTAGCACCTGCCAAAGCGATTACTTTTTATCTGAATTTTAGTGATAAGAAAAATAAGAATAAGCTATAACTTGGAAAGATACTACCTTTTAGAATGGACACAAAATTTAAAATCTCAAACTTGGTCAATAAGAGTATATATTCATCAGTTGAACTTACCAGGTGTCATGACTAAACAATAGAATATGTAAGAAGATATATCTATTAAACTAAATAACTACTGAAACACAGTTCTGAGCATGTTTCAAAATTACTTAGTTTAATGAATTATTACTTAGTTTTATGGATTTATTAGATTATAGAGGGATTCTGTTGTAGAGTTATGACACAAGGTAAGTCCACTGATGAACAAAGATTCATTTTAACCAAGTTTAAATATTTCAATTTTATGTTCATGCTAAGAGGTAGTATATCTTTAAATAATACAATGATAATGTTAATAATTATTACGAATTTTTCTTTGGTTTACGATGGCTGAGCGTATAGATTTTTAATGCAAACAATCACCAACAAATCTGTTTTAAGGCTTTTAGAAGTAAAATATATCGAAACAACAACGTTAATGAGATTATACTGAATTCATGAAAATAAACAGGTTAACTCTTGTACAACTGAAAGTAGGCGTTATCATCTTATCGAGATATACTTCGGCATGGAACACGCCAGCGCGAACCATACAATATCTATTTAAAACTTTTTATTCTAGTGAACATCTACAAGATGACTATTGACATGATCACAGTCTCTTAAAGGAATTTGGCCAATACGAGCATAAAATTATATTCATCAGTAGATATACCTGGTGTCATAAATAATATAAAAGGATCCTTATATAATCCGATAAATCCAAAAAAACTTAGTAATTATCTATAAATATACAATTAACTATTGAAAAACGCTTAATATCAAGATTAATAGTTTCTCAATAGTTACTTAGTTTTACGAATTTTCCAATTTTCTAGATTTTACAGGGATTCTGTTGTAACTTTATGACACCAGGTAAGTTCACTGATGAATATATACTCATATTGACCATTCTTGAGAACTTAAAGTTCATGTCCATTCTAAAACAGTCACTTAATTAAACTAAGTTTACAACTTCGTATCTTGGATGTTTTCTGATATCTGAAATCTATATGGTAGACTAAACTTAGCAGAAAACAACAAAGATAAGAAATAGTAACCTTATATTAATAATATTGCTTAAACAGGGTCCTCCTTCTCAAGATCTTAACTTGCTGTGATTTTTTTGTTATTAATTCAAATTTATTTTCATCCGATCAGATTACTGTACTTCTTAAAATATTGATTTCTTTTTGTAAAGTTTTCGAGAATATTATCGTCTTAATTAGTAAAATAGTTCGATTTAGGCTTCTACAAGGATTCTTTACATTATAAACTTTCACGTTATTTGTAGGAGACCCATACATTGAGCTTTGTTGTGTTAAGCTAGGTAAGCAATAAGCAAATAATCAGACGACTGTATACACGATGACAACAATGGAAACAACTATTGGATGTACAAGAGTTAACCTATAATGTCTATACAACAGATGAATCACTCTGCCAATTCGTCCTGACATTCCTGGGTGGAATTCCTGGTATTAAAAGACATCAGAACCATGCTGAGCTCGTCTCGATCTATTTTACCATCGTGGTTTAAATCACATTTCTTTAGTAAAATTTCTTTGAATTCCTCCATATCTTCGGCATCGTAATCCTGAAATCAGAACAATATTAGATACATATATAGACAAATCATTTGTCAGGCACACCCCCATCTTTACAATGGTCAAGGTATTACGTCTTCATCTTATACCTTGACTGCAATGACCCACTTTCTGGTTTCACGGAGAGTTGGAAATGCAGCAAATTGATCGGATCCTATACCAGCGAATATAGTCTATCTGAGCCCTCGACGAAAAACTATGAAAACTAATTAGGCACGAAATCGAGAGCTCTGATTGGCTGTAATCGCTGCCGTACCATCCAATAAAATTACTGACCGTGAATCTAGAAAGTGGGCCATTGCAGTCAAGGTATAAGATGAAGATGACCAATACTATTGATTAGATAAGGTTTACAATGTTTTTCAAGGCTGCATATAAAAGTAAACTATGAAATATTGTTTTTAAATATTGGTTATTGGTTGAATGTCTTGTTGGGAACATCCTGGCTCTAACCTAGATCGAAAAATCAAGTTACTCTGTGTTTATACCTTGACTGCAATAGTCACTATTCTTGTATCCTCATCTTCACAATATCAAGCTATTACTAACTTAGTACTTCTACCTTGACTTCAATAGCCACCTTTCCTTTCAGACAGGTGTAATCCATTTGTTCAATTCGACTTGAGATAACTCGTCAGATGAATGGTTATTGATTTGACAACAACAATTTTGTTTGTGGAAAGTTGAATTTACAAAGCTTGAAATAGTCAATAATATCAATCAAAATCGACAATTTTTAGATAAATTAATTCTCTTACCTCTTGGACAAGTTCCATTAAATCTTTTAAAAATCCTGTTAATTCTTCATTTTCTATCATATTGTTGTTATCCTGAAACATAATAGATATCATTATCATACGTCTATATAACTTTATAGAGTTTCCACAGAGTTTCTGTGTTCGCTTGGGAGCCGTGTTTGCTCTATGAGTTACACGATGGCTCTATGAGTGAGACGATTGCTCTGTGAGTGAGACGATTGCTCTGTGAGTGAGACGATTGCTCTATGAGTGAGACGATTGCTCTATGAGTTACACGATTGCTCTATGAGTGAGACGATTGCTCTGTGAGTGAGACGATTGCTCTATGAGTTACACGATGGCTCTATGAGTGAGACGATTGTTCTGTGAGTGAGACGATTGCTCTGTGAGTGAGACGATTGCTCTGTGAGTGAGACGATTGCTCTGTGAGTGAAACGATTTCTCTGTGAGTGAGACGATTGCTCTGTGAGTGAGACGATTGCTCTGTGAGTGAGACGATTGATCTGTGAATGAGACGATTGCTCTGTGAGTGAGACGATTGCTCCGTGAGTTAGACGATTGCTCTGTGAGTGAGACGATTGCTCTGTGAGTGAGACGATTGCTCTGTTAATGAGACGATTGCTCTGTGAGTGAGACGATTGCTCTGTTAATGAGACGATTGCTCTGTGAGTGAGACGATTGCTCTGTGAGTTAGACGATTGCTCCGTGAGTTAGACGATTGCTCGCTAACAGGAAGGTTCAGGGTTCAATAAGAAGATATAAGTATGTCGAGATAATACCATTCGGATTTTTCAACCCAGTTTCTCGCTGTCAGTGATGGAGGTCGGAGGGGCTTCCCGGAAAATGTGTCTAGTCGTCTGGGAGGGGGGTGGGCAGTAAACCTAACCCCTGGACAGTTGGAAACTACATGGCTTTATGTCTTCATTGGTTTAATTAGGTACAGGAGAGTATAACAATATAAGTCCAATCGTTTTATTTTTGTGTTCACTAGCCTCCAACACGACAATCATAACCATTGACTGTATTACGGTATCGTGGACAGAGACCCCGTAGAATATATGGTCATGCCTTTATGGATACATTAAGGGATTGAGTTGTCGAGCTACGTGTTTGACAAGCTAACATATTAGAATCAGTGGCTTCCTGTCTGGGCTATATCAATAGAAATATTTAATATGGTTTCAAGACAGTTATCATTGTCATTTTGAATTTAATTGTGTTTGGAACAATGGCAGTTTCCTGCAGTAAGAATGACACACTCCTATCATATTATACTATTAAAATATAGCCAGACATTGTGGCTTCAAATAACACAAAGTAGGACGTAAAACTCCTTTTATTTCATTTTAAATAATACAATATAACCAACATTTGATTATTTTAATAAAGGAAAACAATGTTAGCTTTGGGTACTCTCCGTTCGGTAACAACAATATATAATTGATATTACAAAAACACAGGCCGAGGTGAAATTGCAGCTAAATAGACGACACAAAACAGTAAAAATAAGAGATATTATTTAACATCAGGGCTGTGGGTCATAGCTTTCTGTATCTGTAACACGAAGTTTTTGTCAGTTAGTGTTTTATTATAATAATATTATATTTAAAGACATCCATGATATTTTAGGAAAATACAAGTTGTAAATTATGGACAGTTTTATACATAGACGTTGTTTTACTGTACTTTATTGGCAGGTTGACATTTGTCATTGGACACATATTTTCCGAGAAAAGATATTTCTGTCGGAAGAAATGCTGACTGGCATTAAATCGATTAAATTCGAGATAATTTCCATCTAATTTGTCGGTTTTGTCAATATTTTGAACATTTTCAAATCTACAGTCTCTGATATAAAAAAAGGCAATCAAAAATGTTCTGAAGAAAAATAATTGCTGCATGGTTTATGTAGGTATATTTCTGAACAACCGGGTAGATTGAAAACATAACAGTATTTCCGGAACAGTTCACTTTATTGTCTAGGTAGTTTAGATAGTCATGAACACAACGTTAATAAAAAAAAAGTGGATTGCCATCACCCCCGACTACCCCTCACTAAAAAAGTCGACCAATATCATCATTGCAAATAAACATCACACTCCATTGTCCCTCTGAATATAATACCTGTCGATCAAGTATGTTTGTCTATGGGCCTGCGTTAGACCGAGTTTCAAAGTTTCAATTACTATTTATTCTCCCTCAAAATAAAGTGGACTGCTCTTGATTAATTTTAGAATTTTAGCCAGATCTGTAAAATATCGCTTGCTCGACAACGGTAGGTGCAGGAATGTCAAGTCATGAGTGACTTCAGTCAGATATGTTCATGAACGCACGAATGTGCATAAATATGGGGAATACTCGAATATACCCTAAAATAAATTAGACTCCTCGATTTGTTTGACATTGCCACTGGATGTGTATTATTCGAATTTATCATTGTCTAACTTGAGACTAAATTATTGTATTTTCTCAAAGGTTTTCTCTGATAATTCAAAAAAAAAAAGAAAAATTCTGTCTGTTGAATTTTTCTATTTAAGTAATTACTCCATTATTTATTTTCAAAAATGAATCAAGGAGTTTTGATTGTGATTCTAGATTAATGTTTGGGACTTATGTATGTGTCTTTTGTGTTTATATGTTACATTTATTAATACGTCTCATACCTTTGAATTTGTGTAGATAAAAGAATTCTATCAGTCTGCCCTACTGTGAGACCTGTCATTGTTGAATTACCTGAAGCCGACCGGCATTTGTTTATCAGGATAAATTATAACAGTCCTTCATTTAATACGATTTATACATACATATATATATATTATTCAACAATAACAAGTCTCAATATAAATAGAAATATTAAAACAGAACTTTTTAAACATCTTGTTACTCAGAATTTCAACCGATCTTCAGATAGTATTGAGTACTATTTTAACAGTGGTATTTCTATATCACTCTACAATTGATGTATTGAGTACTATTTTAACAGTGGTATTTCTATATCACTCTACAATTGATGTATTGAGCACTATTTTCACAGTGGTATTTCTATATCACTCTACAATTGATGTATTGAGTACTATCTTAACAGTGGTATTTCTATATCACTCTACAATTGATGTATTGAGTACTATTTTAACAGTGGTATTTCTATATCACTCTACAATTGATGTATTGAGTACTATTTTAACAGTGGTATTTCTATATCACTCTACAATTGATGTATTGAGTACTATTTTAACAGTGGTATTTCTATATCGCTCTACAATTGATGTATTGAGCACTATTTTAACAATGGTATTTCTATATCTCTACAATTGATGTATCGAGCACTATTTTAACAGTGGCATTTCTATATTGCTCTACAATTGATGTATTGAGTACTATTTTAACAGTGGTATTTCTATATCACTCTACAATTGATGTATTGAGTACTATTTTAACAGTGGTATTTCTATATCACTCTACAATTGATGTATTGAGTACTATTTTAACAGTGGTATTTCTATATCACTCTACAATTGATGTATTGAGTACTATTTTAACAGTGGTATTTCTATATCACTCTACAATTGATGTATTGAGTACTATTTTAACAGTGGTATTTCTATATCACTCTACAATTGATGTATTGAGCACTATTTTAACAATGGTATTTCTATATCACTCTACAATTGATGTATTGAATACTATTTTAACAGTGGTATTTCTATATCACTCTACAATTGATGTATTGAGTACTATTTTAACAGTGGTATTTCTATATCGCTCTATAATTGATGTATTGAGCACTATTTTAACAGTGAAAATATTGTATTATTGTATTTAATAATTATGTATATTAGAAAGAGACTGAAGCACATGTAACAAGGCCAGTAGATCTCTTAATAATGAGACAAGCTGAAGACTTCTATTTTCAACCTATACTGTATCAAACTAAATTATTGCTATAGTCTATATCCAATGTTTTATCAATAATCTTATTAAAATTGATTCCCCGTGTTTTAAGCTGATTTTCATCTCACATTTTATCCACCGACAGATTTGTCACTTTGAAAAACTGTGCTGGTATTTGAGATTGAGAGCACTGTAATATTTTGTCTGCTGTTAAGATATAAATGATAATTGAGCACCATTATGAGTCTGATATGGCGGATAATGACCATTAAATTAGAATCAATTAGAGTCGAATTTTAATAACGTCTCGCTCCTTAGGTGATTTTACACCATAAATATGCATGGCCGGTTACAGATAAGAAATAATATACATAGAGGCGGCCAGGTTAACCATTGTATTTACCTTCCATGGTATACCATACAAATACGTGGCGGAAAGGTGGTGGAGAATGAATGGTTGGCTGTCAAGAGGTTAAAGTCCGACTCTGGCCCCAATTTTTATCATTTTACATAGGGAAAGAATAGAATACGACTCCCTCCTGTGTTCACTGCTCGGTCCCCTCAACTAATGTTTCCTAGATACGCCATTGTCCAAATATAGGTAGCCCATATAACATTACTGACGATGGTTGGATATCCAGAATGCTGCCGGTGGTAATATAAAATGATACTTACTCTATCGTATAGTTTGAATACCCGGTTGATATCTTCATACGTTAACTGTTTACCACTCTGAAAAAAGGAATTTCTCAATTTTAACATACTTTCTGTCGCGGCCTCTGATTGGCTGTGTTTGGTAGTATACAATCCAATCAAATCGCTGTATTTACCAGCTTCCATGATACAAAAGGTAGCTATTCGTAATAGCTTGACAAGGTGAAGATGTAGCTCTACAAAGTAAAACACTATTTCATTTGGACTGTAAATTGGGTGGTTGTTTGTATTCCATTTGGACTATTTACGGTAATTAGTAAGAACACTTGAAATGACGTTAGGAGCAACCGTTTGGTACTTAATGATATGGTAATCAGGCCATTAGGTATAAGAGAAAATATCTGGCTAGAGAAGACAGTATACAGACCTCTTTATTACTGGTATTATTTATTTAATTTACACAATAAATATATGGAAATTGACAAGTCAATAGAACATCGTGAGAAGAGTAGTCTAATCATTTTCTATAAATATTACTTAGAGAAAGACCAAGATATTACAGTCCTCCAATCTTCCTGTCTCAATTTCCATTTTCTAAATGAAATAGCTCTTAATATCATAACAATAGTTAGCCCAAAACATAATTCAGATCACAAGACAATCAATACTTTCATAACCGACTAAGAGGTTTTCTCTTGGACATCGGACCAAGTGTGACTTTCTGCTGGATCTGATATTATTTTTGACACTACAATTGACATACTAAACTTGTTGATAAGCTTGTTGATGATGACACCTTTAATAGACTTGACTTTACAAGAAACACCAACAAACTTTAAAATGTGAAAGGATTTTCATCAACTTAAAAAAATTGACACAAAAACCCCTTTTAGTGCCTCCATTTCCGTCCAACCTTATCTACTATTATGTAAACAAAATTTGTGTGCACACCAATAGGCCATTGACTGCTGGTTGACATGCATGATCTCAAAAGCGTTCTTCAACATCTTGCAGTTTTTACTGCTTTAATAATTAAACATCAAGGAAGGAATTCATGGATTGTTTATTTGATATTTCTATCTCAGCTGAGTTCCAGTTATGACTGAACGAGTTTCGGACTAAGTTATATATTTACTGGTAAAGTAATGGAGGTGGTTAATGTTGTGTTTCTAACAAATAGACAAGATTGAATTCGACGGGGTTAATTTAGAAATAATATTTGGAGGTAATAAGTTTGTTTCTGGTATTAGATTAGCTACAGGGTACTAATGTGTTTATTATATAGTATATTACAATCAGAGTGGGTCTAGAATATAATATATTATAACATAGCAAAATACAGTTAGTATAGAACAGACTAGGTCCGCGGAAATGACATTAATTTAAAGGGTGTACCAGCTTTATAAAAACAGGAATTGTGACTAATTGGCCAATAAAATATGAATTTAGATATTATAAATATTTAGAAATCACATTAGATTAATATTCTTTAAACGGTTTGACAGCCTGTTGCTCTGTACCTGATAGGGATAATAATGAGAACGTTAATCTCAACCTGTCCATGCGGAACCCATGCCGAACCTAGAGACGTCCAGGATAAATAAGCTCTAACTTACCTTAAACACTGGTCTACACAAGAAGTTTTCTTTTACTGGAAGCAGCCTGCAATATATAGAGTTGATATATGATTGAAAGAGTTCGGTCTAATTGATGTAGGCCTTAGGTGGTTGATGCGGAAGATGACCAACACACCATGGTGTAGACTCGTGGTCTCTAATTGTGGGAAAAAGGGATAATCTTCTGTATTAGTATGCGAACGCAATTGTCTACAAACACTGCCATCCGTCTGATAGCTAACTCGTAGTCAAAACACTGTCATCCGCGTGATAGCTAACTCGTAGGCGAACCATTGTCATCCGCTTGATAGCTAACTCGTAGGCAAGACAATGCCATCCGCTTGATAGCTAACTCGTAGGCAAGACAAAGCCATCCGTTTGATAGCTAACTCATAGGCGAACCACTGTAATCCGCTTGATGACTAACTCGTAGACAAGGAATGATAGCTAACTCGTAGGCGAGCCACTGTCATCCGCTTGATAGCTAACTCGTAGGCAAGACAATGCCATCCGCTTGATAACTAACTCGTAGGCAAACCACTGTAATCCGCTTGATAGCTAACTCGTAGGCGAACCACTGTAATCCGCTTGATAGCTAACTCGTAGGCGAACCACTGTAATCCGCTTGATAGCTAACTCGTAGGCGAACCACTGTCATCCGCTTGATTGTTATCCCGTACGCGATTGACATAATTTACTCGTACCTAGTTATTTGGTAATGCTATATATATGTCAGGTCTAAGAATAAGAGATTATACTCTACATCAAATTGAGTACAATAATGAGGTCTGGTATTTCCAATGCCCTTTCCTAACAGACTATGTTAAGAGTGCTTAAATATATGAAAACAATGGGAAATAAAAACAAAAAAGGTAGATTAATATATAGGCAATTCTTTTACTATGTACAATGATAAGAAAGTCAAAAACTAGATCAACTCCAAAAACTGCGAAGAGTAAAATTTCGCCAACCCTCGTGTCCTGCTGGTAGTGCTATTCGTTGGTAAAAATTCCCATAATAGAAACTTTTCGCAAAAGAGGAGGATGAAGTCATCAGTCAGATTATAGTATAAAAAAAGGTTGACCATGCCAATGAAGCAGTTTGAAACCTTCGTTCAACTCCGTAAGTAACCCTTAGCCTACCAGTTGACTGTGTGGGGCTAGGTGACACCCCAGAATATCTGGAAATGTCTTGATAGATTCATTATTGGTTCAACTTTGTAAAGACTCCAAAATTTTGACTATTGACATGATGAAAATTCTCCAAAAATGATCTGCTTAAATGTGCCGCAGCAACTACCATAAAATGTGACCCTTTGAGGCTGGTCCTTACCGTGACGATATCACCTCTGTATATTACGTGGGGTAGGGTCGGATTTGTCTCATTAGGGTTGAGCATAGTCCGAAACATCTGCCTCTATTCCAGCCTCTGATGGATATTTTGACAGTTGTCGGCTGAAGTAGAGTTGAGAATAAATAGGCCCTTTGAACTGTTTGCTCCGCAGATGCGAGATCATTTTCGTTAAAAACAATTTTGATGGAACCGGAAACGCGACAAGAATGGTTCAGGGGGGAAATGACTAAACTACAAAAATATTCATCTTTCAAATATATGTGGGCTTTGCAGATCTGAGGTATCTAAATGAGTGTAAAAAACTCTCACCTGCGGAGATGCGGAAAAACCCATTTAACAGGTCCAATGTTTTCTGTCTCTACACCGTCCGACATCTGCCCTATTAGTTATCAGAGGATGGTGCACACAACTGGGTTGCCATTTTAAAATCGAATATGATATTGAATCTAATATTAATAACTTACTTGGCCATTTCACTAAGTTGTAATTTGGCGTCTTTGTTTCGGTCAAAAAGTTGTAACTGAAAAAAACAAAGTGAAAACATTTCAACCTTTAAAACTAAAAATAAGTCTCCTTCTCTTTGGTGGAAAAAACAATGATTAATGTCGCCAATGTTTTTTTATTCTGTTGAAAACTTAATTGATATTCGAGAAAAACAAATTTTACATCTTTTGACACTGTTTTTCATCACATGGTGTTTTTCAAATATCATTCCATCGATTTTGTGACAAAAACAAGTACAGTTTACATTCTTCTTTGTGTGAACTTTTGCAGTGTAAATAGATTTTGATATTCCTCCAGCCGAGACTTCCACATGTTTTACACATGTCAGTTTCATTGCTTGCATATATAAACCAAATACTAACAATCCGAACAGCAAAACGAAACCGGAATTGACAAAACATTGGTTGCGGCTCATGAACTATTCACATGAGGAAGTATATCAATTATTAGTGAGTAAGTATTTCATAATTAAAAGTGGTATCAGGTGTCTAGACCAACATGGAAAGGAATTATACACATGTCAGTCTCTTCTGCTTGCATGAATGACGAGGAAAGACGAGGAAAGACGAGGAAAGGCAAGAAGTTCTGTTTTATTTTATCGCGGATGTCCAGGTTTGGAATAATATATGGAAATAGGCAAAACATTGGTTATATAACACGGTGGATCTTCTTAAAGATATAAATGAATAAGAAAAAAATGAAATGAATTGAATGGAGTTTTACGTCCTACTTCTCTACATGTATAAGTGGCAGAGTAGCTGAGGCAGAAAGAAAGAATATACAATTTTCTTTACGGAGATAACACCTTAAAGCCTTTCTACCAGCTGATCATAGGCCAAACCTCCTAGCGCTGTCCTTTCCCGGATTATGTGGTCGACTGACACTGAGATCAATATTATATTAAAATCCTACCATAGTATCAGCATATTCTATCAGCTTCTCTTCACTCACATCAATATCTTTTTTACAATTCTTTAGTAAGTCCTTTAAAAATAACTGAAAAATACAAAATAAGAGGGAATTAATAGCTGTACAATCACAATCACTATCATTACTAAAGTCGAGATAGGACACTTGTGAACATCCAGATACCATTTAAAACGTAACAAAACAATATCTATGTTTGATTATATCAAATAGAACAGATCGAAGCTGTTAGGATTCCAGTTATGCCGATATGACATAGAGTGAGCATATCCTGCCTTGCAGATGATTGTCACCAAGTTAGGCTGCCAATGAATACTGTTGTTTACTAAGTGAAATGTGAAATATTATAATTTTTATGACAAGAAATACCAATTCTTGCTGATTAAAAAGACAAATAAATAATTATTAATGTCTATAAAAATGTTAAAAACCGGAAAATGTTTGTAGTTGATGATGGAACAGGCTTCCAATAAGACAAAAAGCAGAAAGTGGGCGTGGCAGGTAACATTTGTTAATAAGCCAATTTCCGAAGGTTTAAGTGCATACATTACGTCTATATATGCATGTATGGCATAGCGTGAGACAACAACATGTTTTTTGTAACGTTATGTTTTAATATTTCTACATTACTTCCTATATAGGATTGGTACGATATGTTAGAACCATAAGACCCAATATGATTAACATGCAAAGTTTGTTTCGTTTTTTCTTCTGCGGGTGACTCCACTTCGACATACCGTAAAAATGACATTTTCCTAATTCCTAATTTATATTTTTTGTTTCCTTTTGATGACCCTGGTTAGGATTTTTTAACCATGAAATGAGCTTCAGTCAATTCTAAAAGTCTTTTAATTTGACAAATATATTAAAATAGTGAATCTTGTAAACTTTCAACCGGATTCCGTCTCGACGAAGCTGCCTTTTAACTTCAGATCAGGATGTAGGCTAATCGCCAGGGAATATAACCTGACGTGGTTTCAATACTATTTTAATATCGGAGATAAAATAATTACTGGTTGAAAAGATGACAGACGTAGTGGGAGAGAATGACAACTTCTAAATTACGCAATTATGATGAATTTGTTTCTCTTTTTGTTAATATTAACATATATTGTTAAGTACTTGGAATAAATAAACCATGTACTAACGATCAGAACCGCAAAACGAAACCCGAAATGCAAAACAACATATTGGCGAAACATTGATAGCAGCTAATAAGCTTTTCACATGAGGCAGTATATCAATCATTCTTTTTTCTTGTTTTCATTAATGTAAATATCAAGTTGAGGAAGTTATCAAAATCATTTGGTGACTTGAAAACATTCATCATGTAGTTTTGACTCAGCTTTTGAAATTTGATATAAATATAATAATAATAATAATAATAATAGTATTACTCAAGAATCATTAAACAAGAAAGTTTTTAGGTTTTCTTGACGATGTCGATAGATTTTGAAAATCGCAGGTCTGATGGTAAATTGTTCCATATATATATAATACAATATCTATACTGTTAATGAGTAGAGTCTGAAATTCTATTGTACGTTTTTATCGATTGTAGGGGAACTGGGTGCCGGGGTTTATGTCTGAAAAGTAATACTGGTAGAAATAAGAGTGTTACCTTTAATTCATCTGCCTCGATATAACCACTGTTATCTTTATCATACTGTCTCCAGACCTGTAACAATATTATACTGGTTATATACTGATAACAGGGCAATAACTCTTGTCAACATTATACTGGTTATATACTGATAACAGGGCAATAACTCTTGTCAACATTATACTGGTTATATACTGATAGCAAGGGCAATAACTCTTGTCAACATTATACTGGTTATATACTGATAGCAAGGTCAATAACTCTTGTCAACATTATACTGGTTATATACTGATAGCAAGGGCAATAACTCTTGTCAATATTATACTGGTTATATACTGATAGCAAGGGCAATAACTCTTGTCAACATTATACTGGTTATATACTGATAGCAAGGGCAATAACTCTTGTCAACATTATAATGGTTATATACTGATAACAGGGCAATAACTATTGTCAACATTATACTGGTTATATACTGATAGCAAGGGCAATAACTCTTGTCAACATTATACTGGTTATATACTGATAGCAAGGGCAATAACTCTTGTCAATATAATAGTTACATCTGTAAAGAGTCGTGTTGACTAGCAAGGCATTGAGGATAAAGAAAAAGATTCCAGTTGGCATACCTTCATAAACTCTACACTGGAATCGAGTGGATTGTCTCGCCTAAATAACAACAGAAAGTTTTCTTCCATGGGTAACAACTGTGCTAACTGAAATCAGATGGAAAACGAGATGGTAAACAATTTGAAACATGAAGGTCTCTCGAGCCAGACAACGTCTAGTCTTTGAAACATGAGTATTTCTTCAAAACTTTCATCCTAACCAACCACTCCAGTTGAACTGTCGTTTTCAAAATTTGTAGGTCAATTTCAGTGGCAATATATTCTAAAATGCTGAATATTGAGAAGTTATGTCGAAACCCTTGGTAGCGTGTTTATGAGTTAGGGTGTGGGTAGATTGGAAGGAGGTGTGTAGTCGACCCTCCTGAAACCCATTCCTCTTAAGGACTCTTAAAGGGACAGGTAGGCCATTTTTGGACCAATCATACCTTAGTCTCCGAAACTGGAAATTTGTAGCTAAGCCAATCCGTAAAAGTGTTCACAGCTCACCGTTGAAATTTGAGCCTTAAAATCCATGTGTGTCCAGAATTATCTGTGTTTGAAATGACGACTCGTCAGTTTAAGATACTCTATGATATATAGAGTTGTCATATATGGACGTATATGAGTAAAATTCCTAGTTGAAGATATTTTTACATGAATTATGTGATTTTCGTACATTTCTAGTACTTCTGAAGACTATTTACATATATTCAACCCCCCAAAATGGCGCACCTGTCCATGCAGATTATATTTCCTGACACTTTCTAAATTCGATTAGGTACTTACTTCTGCAATGTCGATTCGACCATCTTGATTTTCATCAAACGCGTTCATCACCAAAGCTTTGGCATCTTCTAGAGCAGTTTGAGACACAACCTGAAACAACAAATTGAGAGTCAAAATGAGAGTATGTTAATTAATATTTAATACACGAGGTTAGTGGTATTAGACACCTTATACAACCCTGGTATAACGAGATAACCAGTGTATAATTCAATGTTTCGGATCTTTGTAAAACTGTTATCGTAAATTCACAATTTCGTTGTTTAAGAGCAATGTTATCAAATTTTGAATCATGTTCATATTGTGCACGATAAAGTGCATTACATCTTCTTGATTTTTATCCAAATTTCGTTGGGACAGGGTAGTAACGTCAGTATGTCTGGGACTATCAGTTGGAAGCGTTGAGTTGAAGGAAATCAAGAGATTGGTACTTAAGACTGTAAACCTTTCAACAACTATTATAGCAGAGTCCATGACAATCCCGTAGTTTTTACCAGTATGTCGTGTTAAACTGTTAAATAATAAATATCGTGAAGACATTGACATTCTCTTCCTTTCTTTCATCGCCTTGTTTTTATTCATTTGATCTTTGTCTATGATGTTTTAAAGTGTGGTATTGTAATGGATACGACACGCTTTCACTGCGTCTATTAGCAGCGTAACATATATAATAATCTTCTGGAGTCGTTATAAAAGGTAATAGGTAACGGATATACCTAGTCTCGCATTAATACAATATCTTATAAACAGCAATATAATTGATAAACAGTGTAATGTATTTAGTTTTGCCAGAATCCATTTCAGAGAGTCCACATAGCTAATAATGTTTATTTGGTATTTTAGTTTGTCAACTCGACAACCCTTTTCAGAGAGTCCACATAGCTAATAATGCTTATTTGGTATTGTTGTTTACTCGACAACTCGGCTAATAATGTTCATTTGGTATTTGATATCCTTTTCAGAGAGTCTATATAGCTAATAATGTTTATTGTGTATTTTAAATACTTCTCGAGAAATGAAACTGATTATTTTCATGAATATTGGTTCATTTTAAAATTTATGTGTTTCTATCCTCGTTAACTTGACTAATATCGTGAAATAATGTTTAATATGAACAAATGATTTACTAGTTATTGTGGAATACAGAGTTTTATTTTACATTAAAACCAGTTATGAGAGATCTCCTGTTGTTTCTGCCTCTAGCCATCTCTTCAACACATCAATTCACGACCAATAACTTGTCATTGTATCCTTACTGCCGTCAGCTAACTTCTGATTGTCGGTGAACAACTGGTCCAGGTAATATCAGAGATGTAGAAACTAGGGCATATATTCGTTCAAATGTCATAACGTTCTACTAATGATTTGTCAATAGGCTATACCATGAGATCTGCAATGCGGGATTTCTGTCAAGACAGCGGCAATAGGAATGAAAGTGTTATATCATAATGATGCAATCGAGAATCGATTGAGAAAAACAGACATCACCATGCACCATGCCAAGACAGCAGCAAACACCTACGTTTCTTTCAAGGGATCTTTGTGTTCGGTCTATTACACACGACAGGATGAAACCGGGTTTGAAAAATCTAAACATATTATCTCGATTTGTACAGAGATTGAACCCTGGACCTCCAGGTTAGCATCTAAATAGTTTAATCATTCGAGATGTAAAGACTGTAATATAAACTCAATGAAGGGAGGGAAATAACACAGCAGCAATCACAGGACAATATTCAATGATTCACTATTCGATTCTTTTAAACCAGACAATAATTCCGTCCCTAAAGACACTCTTCACCAAACATGAAACGTGTTAGTCAGCGATAATTCTCTGGTCGCGAATCGGAAATCAAAAGTTTACAATTGAAATCAATTCAGTTTAATGTTCATTTTCAGTCCAGTTGTAATGTGGAAATAAAATCAAATGTCGATTACGTCCCCTAGAGACAGAGTGTCGTGTATTCAGCCTGTATTTAGTGTATATTAAAGAGAATCTATTCCATGTTCAACTGTAATTAGAAATACTAATGATAACTGGTAATGGTTATTAGTAATGGTAATTAATCCTCTCGTGGAAATATCAGATTCAACAACAACTTGAAAGTAATGCGTACTTTTAGACCTGCTTCTACCCTCAGAGGTCCACATTAATAGTTATCTCATCAACGCTCAATTTTTATGGTAAAAGTTAAACCATTAAAGTTGATAACAACTTGAAGGTGAGACGTACTTTTGGCCTGCCTCTCTTTTCGGAGGTACAAATATATCGTACATGTTTAATAGAAGTTGGTTAAGGTTTGAATTGAATTGAATTTGGTAAAATAGTATTTCATGATGACAATGTAAATTGTAGAAACGTTGTGTATGAAAAACTGAGAACGATATTTTAAACCTGCTTGCTGTCCTCGGTGGTTCAGGGGTCTACCCAACATGTCTTAACCACACCCCCATTCAGTGACGGAGCCTAGTTTACTTCCGAGAAGGGGCGAGATACCTGAGGTTGCCCGAATTTCTAACCTAGTTATGATATTTTTGCCCGAAAAACATGCCCCCCACCCCCTTGGCTCCGCCACTGCCCCCATTCGTATTACTTCCTCAGTTAAAAAGACCATGTCAATATCCGTATTCGTGATACCAACGCTCTATCGCAATAGTTATGGAAAGTCATTACAGTTGAAAGAACTTAAAGGTGATGTGATCGCTTCTATCGCCAGTCTGACCAACGCTCCGCGGCAATTAATGGTTAATCTCTGAAAGGTTGTATACTTGTTCAGTACTATCACACCACGTAGTGAAGTTTACTAATACTGTAGTTTTCTACGGTATGTACGACAATAAAACTCAGACTGTTCTATTTCTTCAATAATAATTTGGTTACATGGCAAGATGATTTCTGGACCAAATCTAATATTAAGTACAAGAGAACTATATATAACATAACACAATAATAAAGATCATAATATAACCATTCTAAAACACACGAACACATGCAGCAACACATAACTTTCAAGACAATCAAATAAATAAATAAATCGAAATCGAGTGAAAGGGTTTGTTTTATTATCTGAATATGGCTTCGATTTTTTTTTAAAAGAATGATTTTATCGCAGAACAAAATGAAATAGTTAACATTCCAATAGCGACATCTTGTATATAGGTTCAATGATTCGTTGTTATAATCGATCACCGTGAGGGGGTGGCTCGACTGGTATGCGGGTCGGTCTGACTTTCTCGGGTTCATTCGATAGAGTCAGGTTTCTCAGCGCTCTCGGTGACACATGTACGGTACTCATTGAATTTAATAAAATCCGTACAAGCAAAACAATTCCAGTAACCAAAAATCTCATAAAAAGGCATGACAAAATCGGCAGCAAGAATAAAGTAGTGAACTCCTCAAATGAAGACTACCATTAGGTAACCCTAACCCTAGCATGAGCTGCTTCGCGTGCTTGTATCTTGTCGGGCATAAATGGCATCTTGTAGAAGCAGCTTGATGCTGTGTGCTGAAAAGAATTTCTAGCATTGCACACTAGATGTCGTGGCCCTTGATTAGCGCCCTTAACAGACTAGTATGAATGACATACAGCTCCTTTGTGGGTAGATGAATCATTTGAGAGTGTTTCAAACTACTGTCAGATAAAGTAGATACTCAGAATGAAATGAAACTTTCTGTGATGCGATGTTCTTTTTTTGAGGGTACTTGCCCTTAATATAATTTGTTTAGCAAACACACCTCAAAAACACCTCCCCCATCTCCCCCACCACCCTGCACCACCTCACCCACCACCCTCCACCACTCTTCCCCCAGAACCACTCTTTTATTACGCTTGAGTGTTAAATAGAAAAAATAACAAGTAGTAAAGAAAGATACGGTTAGCAGACAGTATTTGTTAACAATAATCACCTGTATTTTAATATTTTAATAGTTTTACTGTTATTGTCTCCATAATATTGATTGTATTATCTTATCTGATTATATAACACTTGAAAACAATCTAACAGTTATAATATTCATGTTTCTATAAACCATACATTAAATACTGACTTCCATTTTCTTAATTAACACGCAGTGGAAAAGGATTTTACTTATGATACCGTACCCTTGTAACACAAAAATGAGATAACTCTTATAGCACCCTTTGTTGTTTCATGCCCATTATGACAGGCACAAAGAGACATTCCCCCATGTCTATAAATAAAAGAAGATGATTATTGCATATTAAAACAACCAGAACTTACATGACAACCTTGTTCATAACAAACTAAAGTCCATCAGTAACAATCTAACCTCTCGCCCAATGGGTGAGTTATTTTTTTTTTTTTTTTATCTAATTTCAGATCAGAACAGAAGAAAAATACCCAACAGTTCGATAATAATTATTCCATTTTCTTAATGAAGTATTTTTTCCATCCAGGTCTGTACATTTGGGAGAGAATCAAACCCGAAATCAATTTCATTTACTTCAATGATGAGCCTCACTGTTTGTTCTCTGTTTAAACTCAACACCATGAGAGTTGGTGGAGAAACAGTTGATACTAACTATCATTAAATCTAATAACATCCACTACCAGTAGACGACTAGTAGGAACTGTGAATAGAAGTACTCAGTCTCTTCAGATAGTGATAGAGTTTAACTCGATCAGAGAATCGGACAATCAGATTATAGGAAACCTTCAACAAGTAGCAATCAACAACAGTTCAGATAATTAGAACAGAAATTGTTAAAGTCTATTAAAGACACTGTTGATAAAAAACTTTCGTGGAATTCTGTCCTTTTTAAACTCTTAAGTGATTAGATATAAATCGATAAACCCGATGCTTACTTTCAGCATAATTGGAACCACACGATTCTAGGTCGAGATAACGAAGATCTCCCTGTGAATGTTACATGTCAGAAGGGCTGGCATCGAAAAGCGTCCAGTCACTCAGATGGAACAATAAACCGACACCCCGTGTGATATAGGCTATCATTAGTCGAATCAGAAGTAGAAGAGATTGTCAGACGTAGGAAGTAAAGATCCGCCTCATTTTATGTAATTGTCCAGTGTAAAGGTGAATAATTATAAAATCTAAGAACAATTAAAGTCGTAAATCTAATAAAAGTCGATGAAATGGCGAGTTAAACTCCAATCAATAAATACATTAACAGTACCTAAAGATCCCTGAAGGCCTGGATAGCAGACACGTGGACTCCACACAATCACAGAATCCACAGAGTTACTGTCCAGCTCATCAACTTAACGATTATCTCCTCTTGTATGAACTCTTAAGTCCTCCGGGATTAAAGATAAAAAAGGTGGTTACTTCCTGATCAATGCCGCCATAATGTGACCAATCTAAGTGGAAATAGAAAGGTGTTATTATGTACTTTTTAACAAAGTCGCAATAATTATAGACTGACAGAGAAATTTCATCAAGATTCAATGGTTCTGTTCCAGTCTGTAGTTTCCCGGTAGGAATTGAAAAACCAATCTTTACAAGTCTATCGTGAATGTTGGTTTACACCCAGTATAGACTGTAAAGTTAGTCAGTGAATCGTGGAGGAAATTAAAAGGTTCTGAGATGACTTTTTATCCTTCACTCAAGGGATTAAGCCTAGATTTGGCCAACCACATGTTCTTCATAAAAGGCACGGTGAGACTTTTGTGGGCAGAGAGCTTTTGCGGAGGTTTCCACAAACCTGTTTGTTGTTCAGATTATCATGAATAAAATATTCTTTAAGCTAAATTAAAATGCACAGAATCCCGAGGCCGTTGAAGCAAATGTTTTGACGACGTTATTTATCTGCTTTCGGAAACCCATATAAGGAATATCATGAGAAATTCTGTTTTAATAAAATATCAAGGTATCTCTACTGATATTTTGGCTTGTTTTTATGAAGAGCACTATAACAGCTGGGAGGTTTTCTGTCTGAATGAATAGACACAAATTACAGATCTACAGATCTATAGTTCAGAGAGCGTTTGGAAGAGGTCGACAATACTGATACTGAAAGGTCTGTTCTCTATATGTTACCGCTTGGAGTAGTCGACTGTAAATAGAATCATGAAGTAATTACAGAGGCTTAAAGACGAGTGAGGAATTGCCTAAAATTATACACAGTTGTGGGAAGTCTATAATTCTCAAAGATCTGTTCACTCTATGTCACCGCCCTAAGCAATCGTTTAGTCATCGCTAATAAAACTTAATAAAGACTGAATAAACTGTGGAAATTGTACCACTCCACAGTTCAGAAAGTGTTTGTGAGATAACATCAATTCTAAGTCAAGTCAAAATAAAGAACTGCAGTCTATATAATTTTCTGTGAAAGCAGCTGTCACTGGAAAGTTCTGACTAACTTTACCATCCTCAATAGTCTTTAGTGTGAGAATCGGCCAATTTTACACACGTCGTTTATACCCAGCATACAGCTGAGTTGCACCGGAAGCAGATGTTATTAGAAGTAGTCATTCATCTGATTTACTGACAGAACTAAACTTGATGTCTATTTTCCTGTTCACCAGGATTAGAATCTAATTGTTCAGCAAGTACCATAGCCTGCAGTCATCCTGCTATCACTAGCAATTATTCCACGCCATTGATTGACACCATGCTGATTTTCATTCCATATTATATCTTAACAACCTTCGATCAGCTCATTTAAGTGTTAAGTTGTAATATTGTCTTATTAACTCGCTATTGACAAGGTGAATGAAAACAGCAAAACGTAAAACTCAACCCCGTGCCAATATTGAGTACAATTGCCTTTAGATAAAGCGATATTTTAGCTATCCGTACGACATTTCCAAACAAACAATGTAACAAACTTTTACAAGAATACAACGTGCAGATATCTTATGAAAATTGGATCGGTTGGTACACTGTAGTTGCACTGTTGTCTGTTTAGAGAAATGCCAGGCAACACCGGGGTTATATTCTAGACGGTGATCTACTGTTATACTATTGTCTGTTTATAGAAACACTAGACATCATCTAACTCTGGGTTATATTCCAGAGAGTGGTCCACTGTTGTATTATTATCTGTGTATAGAAACACTAGACATCACCTAACTCTAGGTTATATTCTAGACAGTGGTCCACTTTTGTTCTATTGTCTGTTTATAGAAACACTAGACATCACCTAACTCTAGGTTATATTCTAGACAGTGGTCCACTGTTGTTCTATTGTCTGTTTATAGAAACACTAGACATCACCTAACTCTGGGTTATATTCTAGAGAGTGGTCCACTGTTGTATTATTATCTGTTTATAGAAACACTAGACATCACCTAACTCTAGGTTATATTCTAGACAGTGGTCCACTGTTGTTCTATTGTCTGTTTATAGAAACACTAGACATCACCTAACTCTAGGTTATATTCTTGACAGTGGTCCACTGGTGTAGTATTGTCTGTTTATAGAAACACAAGACATCATTTAACTCTAGGTTATATTCTAGACAGTGGTCCACTGTTGTTCTATTGTCTGTTTATAGAAACACTAGACATCACCTAACTCTAGGTTATATTCTAGACAGTGGTCCACTGTTGTTCTATTGTCTGTTTATAGAAACACTAGACATCACCTAACTCTAGGTTATATTCTAGACAGTGGTCCACTGTTGTTCTATTGTCTGTTTATAGAAACACTAGACATCACCTAACTCTAGGTTATATTCTAGACAGTGGTCCACTGTTGTATTGTCTGTTTATAGAAACACTAGACATCACCTAACTCTAGGTTATATTCTAGACAGTGGTCCACTGTTGTATTGTCTGTTTATAGAAACACTAGACATCACCTAACTCTAGGTTATATTCTAGACAGTGGTCCACTGTTGTTCTATTGTCTGTTTATAGAAACACTAGACATCACCTAACTCTAGGTTATATTCTAGACAGTGGTCCACTGTTGTATTGTCTGTTTATAGAAACACTAGACATCACCTAACTCTAGGTTATTTTCTAGACAGTGGTCCACTGTTGTTCTATTGTCTGTTTATAGAAACACTAGACATCACCTAACTCTAGGTTATATTCTAGACAGTGGTCCACTGTTGTTCTATTGTCTGTTTATAGAAACACTAGACATCACCTAACTCTAGGTTATATTCTAGACAGTGGTCCACTGTTGTTCTATTGTCTGTTTATAGAAACACTAGACATCACCTAACTCTAGGTTATATTCTAGACAGTGGTCCACTGTTGTTCTTTTGTCTGTTTATAGAAACACCAGACATCACCTAACTCTGGGTTATATTCTAGACAGTGGTCCATTGTTGTATTATTGTCTGTTTATAGAAACACCAGACATCACCTAACTCTGGGTTATATTCTAGACAGTGGTCCACTGTTGTAGTATTGTCTGTTTAAAGAAACGCCAGACATCACCTAACTCTGGGATATATTCTAGACAGTGGTCCACTGTTATTCTATTGTCTGTTTATAGAAACACCAGACATCACCTAACTCTGGGATATATTCTAGAGAGTGGTCCATTGTTGTACCATTATCTGTTTTTTAGAAGCACCCGACATCACCATAGAAATGGTATTTTAAGTTTGTTTAATTTCTCGGTTTTCTTTTCTTAACAGTTTTTCTGCGAGTAATATATCTCGAGCTATAAAGTCTGTTGGAGAGTTTTAATAATAAAATTCTAATAAGTGAAAAAAATATAAAATTCTTATTGAATTAAGCCGACTCCTTGTCATTTTATTAGCTTTTATCTCTCTTACTTCTCATAAATATCTGTTTTTTATATTTAGAACTTTGTTACTGGTCTCGTCTTTCATTACAATAGATAATACCAACTGAATATATTGTACGACTAGCTTCTGACCGCACACAATGTTGATAGAATCGCATCTCGGCAATTCTTTTTTATGAAACGATTGTGTTGTGGTTGATGAAAATGCCAATAAATAAACCAAGTACTAACGAACCTTACCACACAACAAAACCGGAAATTTAAAACAATATTTTGGTGAAACATTAGTAGCAGTGCATCACATGAGGAAGTAAATCAATCATAGGTTTACAGACGGGATGCGATTTACGGTGCGGAATAATCGATACAAACGAATTAGAAGAAGTGAACACACGAGGTACCGGTCCGGTCATGATGCGAACAATCAAGCTTGCCTAAGAATTAAGTAAAATGACTTGCTTTAGGTTTTTATACATAGTTGATAAATGATCTTGGTTCGTGGTGTTATAAAAGATACTGTGGTATATTACTATAATCTAATTATTGACAATCTCTTTCTGACTTTAAATCTGCTAGAAAATATAATAATTTGATCTTTAAAGACTTTCTTTCCTTGTTGATGTGATTATTAGTGAACTAGAAACTGTAATCAGATAAAATAAAAACTCGAGCTTCTTACAGTAAATTTCACCCTTTAAAAGCTTTTCTTTACACTGCTGTATTATCCTGGGTTTAATCAATATCCTTTACGATCTATCGTCACGTCTTATCAATGTATATAATTACAAGTATATTGAAATAAAATAAGGGAGTTTTACGTCCTACTTCCAAGACGTGGTCGCCTTTAAACATTTCCGTTACCTTACACCATATCTGTAAGTAGATATCGTATATAGAAAAAAAAGAGACAAATAACAGTGATGTAAAACGAAAACAGAAGAAGACGATTCTACACAATCTCTCATTTAGCTTGGTCAATGAAAAATAAACCCCCTTAGTGGGTATTTTGAATTAAAATTTTACTTTAAAATGTACATTAGGTTACAGGTCGATAATCAGGAAATTCAGAATGCATGTGGTTAAAGATAATTAGATGAGGAATACAAGAACAAGATGCTGCTTCTCTCTGGAACTTCCTTGAAGATTTGTCTAGCGCAATGAAACCTATAGTAGTAATGTTTCGCGTATATAAACATAGAAGCAAGACAATTCTGTCAATCAAGAAAATCTCGTCCAAAACATGATAAGATTTAGAGTAAAAGTTGTATAATAGTGGACTCCTACAAGAAGTATGATCTGCTTCGCGTGCGACACCGCAACCCGCCACTACTACACAGCTTAAGGGACAGATCATTGATGAGGTTCAAGTGAGGATGCAAATATTATTGCCAGGAAAAGGGTTAATTGATGTGTATATAGCCGACAGAATGAGGCTGATTGGCGAGGATATTGATCAAACAGGGGTTAATTCATACGGATATTGATGAAAGAAGGGTTAATGAATCAGTCAATAATAATAATAAGTTTGTACCTGAACTACTCGACATAATAATCAGTATGAAAATTAGGTCAAATGGGGATTAATCGATCAGGGAATTGATCAGGGAAGTTTATAAATAGTAATATTAGAATATATATATATCGGAATAGAATGAAGTTTGACACCATTTTCCAGTAAGGGATGAGGTTTTTGTGAAACAACCAGTGGCGGCGCCAACCTTCCGAGACTAAGGGTACAAATAGGGGACTCAATGGGGGGACAACTGCTGAGGCTCAATTCAAATTTGGCTACTCTGAGACATATTTTGGAGAAAATGGTAGACATTTAGATTTGTTGAAAATAAAGTGGGGGTACAATTTGGCGTGCAAGCCATTAAAAAAACAAGTTATCATGGAAGAGAAACAATCTATTAATTCACAGAGGGTACTTTATAACGACTATTATTTCAAATTTTGTGAATATTTGACAAATAAAGAGGATCTTCTCCATTCAATGTGTATCAGAGCACTTCACTTTTTCGATATTCAACTATCGCGAGATTTTATCATGTACGAATTCTAGCATTAATCAATTGATCTATCTGACAGTTTGTTCCTAGTCAGTCTCGAAGAAACACAATTCTGGTGCACCAACTTGTTCAGACCAGCATAATATCATACATACATTCGTCATGCTACCATTGTGATTACCTAGCCTTCCCTTACCTCTTGCTGATACCCACTCTGACTATCAATACCTCCACCCTTACAGAGTTAATGCATACACTTCATAATATTAAAAATACATTGATCACCCCAATCTGTACACACCTTAATACCCCCTAATCACGCTGCCACCCGATCTAGATACTTCATCCACCCCCGCTTCTACCGAGTCAGGACAACTTGATATACATCAAGTTATTTACTAGTCTTATACAGTGCATAATAATATACATAATATACATACATCAACCTGCTAATTATCAAGTTAACATTCTGAATAATCATTAATAACCCAACTCTGATTCATAAACTAATTGCATTTCCTAATTAATGAATATTGCAGAACACAATTCTTAAGAAAGAGAAAGTGCAGAACAATACTGAGAAAATATTCCTTTTATCTTTTTATATTCTTGACTTACTTATCTAATATAATAGACAAATATAAAAATACGATGGAATTTTATGTCAAACGTTTCTGAGAACGTTTCACAAGAACCTCGAAAGATTTTAATGTTACAGTCATTAGTTGGTGTAAATTCCATGAAACAGTCCCTGCTCCTGATCTGTCTTAATGATTTAACACTGATCATTCTGTACCAAACGTTTTGTGACTGCTTACAAAAGGAATAAAAATCTGAGTAATGTTCTTGTCCATGGTAGATTAGATCCCCTTTCATTAACTCCCTGAAACAATCACTTTATATTTCTGAATTATTTGTTTATCTTGTAAATCTCTCCAGAAGTAGGTAATTTTCTATCAAATTGATGTATTCTAATGCTGAAATCCACAGTCCCTACTTGTGACCTAGAGCATTGGTTCTATAGGAGAGTATCTTCTATAACACCTACTACTTGTAACCTAGACCAGTGTTTCTATAGGAGAGTATCTTCTATAACATCTAATACTTGTAACCTAGACCAGTGTTTCTATAGGAGAGTATCTTCTATAACACCTAATACTTATAATCTAGACCAGTGTTTCTATAAGAGAGTATCTTCTATAACAGTGAATAATTGTGACCAGTGGTTCTATAGGAGAGTATCTTCTATGACACCTACTACTTGTAACCTAGACCAGTGTTTCTATAGGAGAGTATCTTCTATAACATCTAATACTTGTGACCTAGACCAGTGTTTCTATAAAGAGTATCTTCTATAACACCTAATACTTGTAACCTAGACCAGTGTTTCTATAGGAGAGTATCTTCTATAACACCTAATACTTGTAACCTAGACCAGTGTTTCTATAGGAGAGTATCTTCTATAACATCTAATACTTGTAACCTAGACCAGTGTTTCTATAGGAGAGTATCTTCTATAACACCTAATACTTGTGACCTAGACCAGTGTTTCTATAGGAGAGTATCTTCTATAACATCTAATACTTGTGACCTAGACCAGTGTTTCTATAGGAGAGTATCTTCTATAACACATAATACTTGTAACCTAGACCAGTGTTTCTATAGGAGAGTATCTTCTATAACATCTAATACTTGTAATCTAGACCAGTGTTTCTATAGGAGAGTATCTTCTATAACACATAATACTTGTAACCTAGACCAGTGTTTCTATAGGAGAGTATCTTCTATAACACATAATACTTGTAACCTAGACCAGTGTTTCTATAGGAGAGTATCTTCTATAACATCTAATACTTGTAACCTAGACCAGTGTTTCTATAGGAGAGTATCTTCTATAACATCTAATACTTGTAACCTAGACCAGTGTTTCTATAGGAGAGTATCTTCTATAACACCTAATACTTGTGACCTAGACCAGTGTTTCTATAGGAGAGTATCTTCTATAACATCTAATACTTGTGACCTAGACCAGTGTTTCTATAGGAGAGTATCTTCTATAACACATAATACTTGTAACCTAGACCAGTGTTTCTATAGGAGAGTATCTTCTATAACATCTAATACTTGTAACCTAGACCAGTGTTTCTATAGGAGAGTATCTTCTATAACATCTAATACTTGTAACCTAGACCATTGTTTCTATAGGAGAGTATCTTCTATAACATCTAATACTTGTAACCTAGACCAGTGTTTCTATAGGAGAGTATCTTCTATAACATCTAATACTTGTAACCTAGACTAGTGTTTCTTTAGGAGAGTATCTTCTATAACATCTAATACTTGTAACCTAGACCAGTGTTTCTATAGGAGAGTATCTTCTATGACACCTACTACTTGTAACCTAGACTAGTGTTTCTTTAGGAGAGTATCTTCTATAACATCTAATACTTGTAACCTAGACCAGTGTTTCTATAGGAGAGTATCTTCTATAACACCTAATACTTGTGACCTAGACCAGTGTTTCTATAGGAGAGTATCTTCTATAACACCTTATACCTGTGACCTAGTTCAGTACTTCTATAAGAGAATATCTCTGATAAGACCTAAATCTGACTTTCTCCTATGTCTTTATTTTATATACTGTATATCGACATGACGTTTGTTTTATATTTCTATGTATTTATATACTGAATATCGACATGACGTTTGTTTTATATTTCTATGTATTTATATACTGTATATCGACATGACGTTTGTTTTATATTTCTATGTATTTATATATTGTATATCGACATGACGTTTGTTTTATATTTCTATGTATTTATATACTGTATATCGACATGACGTTTGTTTTATATTTCTATGTATTTATATATTGTATATCGACATGACGTTTGTTTTATATTTCTATGTATTTATATACTGTATATCGACATGACGTTTGTTTTATATTTCTATTATATACTGTTACATCTTGTAAGATCAAAGAGATATTGAGAGAATTATTGACTTTCTATAAATAATATAATCAACAAGATATCACAATACTTTACCTCAGTTTATCAATATTACATCTTTTCTTTTCAAGGTGCATAGCTTGGTAGAGATACAGGGGGTATGGTAGCCATGTTGAAGCGCTCAAGGTCACAAATCGAACAAATGGAAAATCATGGCCGCTATCAGACATGGGTTGAGAAATCATTGAACTCCCAGGTTCCCGAGCCTTTGTTTGATTCTCTATGAAGATAAGTCACTCCTTGTACGATGTATACTGAGGAAAATTTGACATCATTATCATCTGATTTCTTTGTACAACCATACCTTTCTACGTCTTCACAAGATTTCAAGAGAATTTCTTACAGTTTTGATAATGTTAATTTGGATTGATGATATATTTTTATCATTGCCTTTTATTACAATTGTCAGATCAAAGTGTTCAATACTCTGTAGCGTGTCAGCTGAACATATTTTTTTTTATATTGGAATTACCCTAGGGTAATCAGAATACTGAAAATAGATGTTGAAAATAAATGTCGATGACAAAGACAAGAGAATCTGTTTTAAATCTCTTTACAGTTAAAAGCAGCATACCCGATCCGTAGCTACAGGTTTTATGGGTGGGGGGGGGGGGGGGAGGGGACGGGCAAAGCCTTCTCCAAAAAATGGATTGCCCCTCTGAACAAATTCTGCCAACCGACCAATTCCAATACTGAACACTCCAAACAATCAATTCTGGTTACGCGCTTCCTATATAAAGGTAGGAATAGACGGAGTACGGTGTACTGTGCGGTGTACGGTCCGGTGCGGTGTGCGGTGTACGGTGCGGTGTACGGTGCTGATTTTTTTATTTAGTTAATGATTTCACAATCACTTTCTCTGCATTAGATTCAAAGTAAAGTTACGAAAAATATGATCTAGCTATTATATACATTAAACTTGAATTATGTGGTGATCTAACTATTATATAAAATACATTAAGAGACAAACAACTGATTAATTTGTAGCTAGTATTATAATAATTAGTGATATCTGAACAACTCGTGTTATCTTTCCTTCAACAGACCAGCTGCCGACAAATCAATTTTAATATCGGAAATCAAATTATTTCTTTCATTAGCAACTCAACAGTGACCTAGGTACGCCAGGATATTACAGACTAGGGTTGGGACAGTGTCTGCCATTCCAGAGATATACTCAATAAACAATGTGGACTCTCAATATAACTAATATTAGCTATGTGGACGCTCTGAAAGGAATGCAGAGTTGAAACAGCCTATATATAATTTAAACAATGTTAGCTATGTGGACTCTCTGAAAGAGTTTTTGAGGTGTAAAATTGTCAAAACCAGTCCCATAAACGTATCAGGTGTTCCGATCAATAAATATGAAAACGCTTTGGCCAACGCACCAACCTAGTTAATATTGGTTTCCTGCATACATGTTAATACATAGACCGAAACATCTGTCTCTTTTCCAACCTCTGAGAGATTTTTTGAAAGTTGTCGACTGGTGTAGAGCCAAAAAAACTATGCTCTGTTTTTTGGGGATTTCCGCAGTTCAAGATTCACAAAGTCACATGATACTAACCAAACTAAAGTTACGGTGATAGCTATCAGATGTTGGGATAGAGACATATGTTTTGGACTAGTTAATACCTAGACTAAAAGTGTAAAATGATTCGTAATATAATCAATATTATTTTGACATGTAATGTGTACAGCTGGTAGCGGTCGTTATTTCTGTTTAATATTCAATTTAATTGTATTGTATACATTTCGAGGTGCATTCGAGCGATTGAAATATCAGGAAGTTATGAGTCAAGTTATTCAAGACACACGAACCTAAAATATTGCTGTTTTTATGTTAATTTCAGACTTCAGAAGAAGACACGTAGAAAAGTGAACTGTCATATTTCATTCAGAGGGAAGTGAGATATTTTCAAATCCATGAGTTTAGTATACGTATATCACAATGACACAAGACCTTTGTCTAATAAACCAGAGATACCTTACGACATAGTCTACCCTCACAGTCACGTATATTGAAATAGATATAAGGACAGTATAGTAAACGCAAAATTTTCATCATAGTAGTGAGCTGACAATAAACACGTTCATAAATCTGTAGAATTTTATGAGGAATTTATGTGTTCATTTAGAATACGATAAGGAAAGGTTGCTAAGTAACTGTTCATAAAATCAAAAGCCATTAATTTATACCGGAAGTTCTTGATCAGACATTGAAGATAAGAAACCGCCATTACTTCGACACCAGACGGCACTTTATTGTTAACAGACGATATGGATCGAGTAGAAACCAAACTAGAGAAGTAGATAGACAGTATATTTCCAATGACTCCGACTTTCAAAATATTCTGGATGGGGGTAGAGCTGTGTTACACAGTGAACCACTCCAAAAACACCCCTTTGTTTACTTCGTACAATTATAGTACAACTGTGGACCACACCCACAACTAAATAATATACAGTAAAACAGCGGTACATCGCTCTCTAGAAAATAACCTAGCGTGGCACTTCTATAAACCACACGTCTTTCAGATTGTCCTGAAAACTTACATGTTATTTCCCCATTTCAATCAAATTTGTTTCAGGATATCAATACAACGTGGAAGTCTTTGAATCTATTTCCAACCTTCCCCCTGGCCTCCGGTGACGATGATTTCAACTGACATGGGTAATTCTTTGTTTCATTAGGGAAATCGATTGGCGCACATTAATCCGGAATGTGTCAAGTTTTCCTGTCATTACCTTGTCAGTGAGTTTCAAACACTCGTTTTTCATCAGCGATAACTCACTTTACGTCATTACTCGACATGTTTTCAGAACTTTTACAGATAGAAGAGAAGACATAAGAGTTACAATAGTCAGCAGGAATAACTTTTACCGAATGAAAATTCTGATACACATTACAGTTACACATCCGTCAGCGACCAGATGAAATTATAGTGAACAGTAAGGACAGTCTAAAATAATATTCGGGTTATTGAATGCATCGAACTGGATTTTAGAAAAGGTCATTGTCCAATCCATACTTCGGGAATTTACGGTCATATTTCGACACAGGAAGGAATACGGAGTCAACAGCTATTAGTAAGATTAGTAAGCCTTCCCTTCTGCCATTGGAAGAATCAAGTCATTGAAAGGTACAAGGTGTCCGAGAATTCACAAACGCAAGGAAATACAAAGAATGGTATCAGTAAAGATACTCAACGGGAAAATTGACTGCAAAAACCTTTGGAAGTCACCAACCAATGGAATAACGAGTTAACAAATCTTGTTACAGAGCGACTGAGAAAGATTTTGGGAAGTCACCAACCAATGGAATAACGAGTTAACAAACCTTGTAACAGAGCGACGGAGAAAGATTTTGGGAAGTCATCAACCAATGGAATAACGAGTAACAAACCTTGTAACAGAGCGACGGAGAAAGATTTTTGGAAGTCACCAACCAATGGAATAACGAGTTAACAAATCTTGTTACAAAGCGACTGAGAAAGATTTTGGGAAGTCACCAACCAATTGGCAATAACGAGTTAACAAACCTTGTTACAGAGCTACCGAGAAAGATTTCGGGAAGTCACCAACCAATGGAATAACGAGTTAACAAATCTTGTTACAGAGAGACTGAGAAAGATTTTGGGAAGTCACCAACCAATGGGAATAGCGAGTTAACAATCCCAGTTACAAAGTTCAATTAGGCGCTTGAGAAGTCACTACTCAATAAGAATAAGAAATGATACAGACCGGAAAGATATAGACAAAAACCAACAAGTTGTAATGACATGATGATTGTTAAGTTTAAAAAAAGTGTGATTATAATAAACCTGATAGACAATAGTTCTAGATCAATAGACATTCTCTCTCAGCCTAGCTCTAGTCTCAATCAATATATTACCAGATCGATACATCGATATATTAAACCCAATATCATTGAAGTAGATTTATTTGTTAAGGCTGATAAGATAGATCATGTTGCTTAGTTGAAATAATTTACTACATCAATATGGTCAACTTGGTTCACAGGTAACAAGATAAAATATACCAAATACACATAAGATATGTGAACATACCCACGCGCTTGTCAGAGTTGGTATCATAAGTGAACGCACCAATGTGGTGTTACTTGGTGAAACTAAAATACCAAATTCATCTCATTACCCATGTAAACTATCTGAAATAGATGCCGAGTTGACATCCCTAAAACCCCAAAACAAATTATTAGCTTCGTGGACTCTCCGAATGAAATTTCAAGTTGACGAATCCGATGTAACTGTAACACCAAGTGATTCAGAATGAGAGGTCATACCTCAATCACACTTCAACATGGAAGTTTCCGTTCTGACATTTTTCAGGTAGAAATGTCATAATTTCATCTCTACCTCGCCCACATTGTCACTCTCCATTTTAAAGCCTTCCCAAATTAATATTATAAATTACATCAAAAATCAATAAAAAGAAAAAAATGAAAATCAATAAAATTTTGTAATTTTGATTCCTAACATGTCAGATATTTATTATAAATTCCACCTCGTCTAGATATCAGTGGTTATAAATTATAACAGTGTCAATATAATGACAGGTAAACTGCCAGCTATAGAATATAGGTTCGATATCGACCATCTCACATCACTGGTGGTAATAAACTAGGTCATAAAGGTACAGCTTGGTGGGTAGGTAATAACGTCAAACATTTCAGTGTCAAACCTTTTACAGTGTCAAACCTTTCATAGTGTCAAACCTTTCATAGTGTCAAACCTGTGATAAATTCAATGTTTCGCGGTTTCAAACTGTGCATGAGGTTAAAGCTGACATAATGTCAGTTATCTAGTTAGACATGATAGTTTGGGTTCCATTGCGACCAACGAAAACCACCAACTGTAAAATCTGTTAGCTAGTTTGACATGGTAGTTAGATATGTTCTAGTCTCATTCTGGAAAACTATCATTGTAACAAAAATCTGCAAGCTAGTTGGAGACGATAGTTTAGTGTACTCTAGTCTCATTCAGTCTCAGACAGAAAACTGTCATTGCATCAAGCAATATGTTAGCTAGTTGGATATGATAGTTAGGTTTGTTCTTGTTCTATTCTGAATACACAGTATCCTTCATTCCCATTTTTACCACATTTTGTTAAAGAATCTTCTAGCATGCTCTTTGTGGTGTGTTCAAGTCATATTTCAATCCGGCTTTGCAATCTACTAATTGGACACGATAGATTGGTATGATAACAATCCCGTTTTAGAACCTGATACTGGAGAATGTTTTCCGACTGAGTGACAATTATAATAGCGATGATGTTTAATAATCGTATTTCACGGTGAAATAATAACCTATTTTTACAGTTATATAATGAATGGCGACATCGCGTGTTTATATTCCTTTTTAATCTTGAACTAAACCATGCCGGTATTATTTCCCGCTAATCACAAAGACGTTGAATAATACTAATATTTTGTCATAGCGTGATTTCATCTTCAAACATTTTTTTAATGAAACAAGTCGACATGTTTGATCCTGTAAATTCAATTAGCGAGATTTATATTTCTAACATACACAATACAGTGTAAGACAATCGATACTGTCATCTTATGATATATAAGACAAATACAACGAAACAATATTCTAATGCCATTGGCTGTTTTGTAGAGATTTGGCATCATATACACTCATTAATGAAAGTCTAAAACATTTTGTTGGATTCGTATTATACGGGGTTTGGTGAAGATAAAACCTTTGGGAACCTTTGTATCAATCTGAAATGTCATTACTAGGTATTTGTCTAGAGAGATCTAGCCTTAGATTGGAGTGAATGTCAATCTTTATATGTAAAAACGTTTGGTTTGTCTTATAATTGTGATTGTAGTTTTGCGTTTTCTGAAAGACAGATAAGTCTAGGAAGATAGGTAAAATGAATTTGACTTGTGGATTGTGGAGTAACTTACTTACCTCTGGTCCAACATCTAATGTATTGACACTGGTCACCAGCTCGTACAGAAAATTATCCAATTCTGTCCCCTCAATATAACCATTGCCTACAAATATAACAATATTGGTTTTATTTCGCTGTTAGCTCTGTTGATAGGGAGTTGGATTGTCGTCTTCAAGAACAATGGAATAGATGAGTCGGTAGCGAATTGGATTGTCGTCTACTTTGCAATTAGGTGCCTTACGTTTGACGAAAGATCCGTACAGACAAAACAATCCTAACGCTCAAACCGAGTTACTGCTACAGCTCGAGTCTGAGTTTTTGGATTGATACTGTAAGGGAATGAATTCAATTATAGAATCTTTGAGAATCTAAAAATCGACTAATGGATATGAAGAAAGGCGGGTATAAATATTGATTCCCTTCTAATTTAAAAGTTAAAAGAATTTATTTCCTATCAAACCTTACTTACAATAACTATATTACAGCTGATAAGGTTTCTACCTTTCCGAAATATCAGATTTTATTACCGACTACAACACCGATTTCAGCTGGCTTGATATTTCAAATATTGTCCACGAGAAAGGACGTATTTTATATATTTTTAGCAGTGGAGACGTAAATTCTTATATGATACAGAAGTAGGATGTTTATTCAATCAAATGTCCAATAAGATTATTGATAGTAGAATATAAAACTCCATTCATTTCATTAGTACAATAAGATACAGAACAGTAGGATATAAAACTCCATTTCATTTCATTAGTCTAATAAGATACAGAACAGTAGGATATAAAATTCCATTCATTTCATTAGTACAATAAGATACAGAACAGTAGGATATAAAACTCTATTTCATTTCATTAGTCCAATAAGATATAGAACAGTAGGATATAAAACTCTATTTCATTTCATTAGTACAATAAGATACAGAACAATAGGATATAAAACTCTATTCCATTTCATTAGTACAATAAGATACAGAACAGTAGGATCTAAAACTCCATTCATTTCATTAGTACAATAAGATACAGAACAGTAGGATATAAAACTCTATTTCATTTCATTAGTCCAATAAGATACAGAACAGTAGGATATAAAACACCATTTTATTTCATTAGTACAATAAGATACAGAACAGTAGGATATAAAACTCTATTTCATTTCATTAGTACAATAAGATATAGAACAGTAGGATATAAAACTCTATTTCATTTCATTAGTACAATAAGATATAGAACAGTAGGATATAAAACTCTATTTCATTTCATTAGTACAATAAGATATAGAACAGTAGGATATAAAACTCCATTCATTTCATAAGTACAATAAGATACAGAACAGTAGGATATAAAACTCCATTCATTTCATTAGTACAATAAGATACAGAACAGTAGGATATAAAACTCTATTTCATTTCATTCGATCAATAAGATATAGAACAGTAGGATATAAAACTCTATTTCATTTCATTAGTCCAATAAGATATAGAACAGTAGGATATAAAACTCTATTTCATTTCATTAGTACAATAAGATACAGAACAGTAGGATATAAAACTCCATTCATTTCATTAGTACAATAAGATACAGAACAGTAGGATATAAAACTCTATTTCATTTCATTAGTCCAATAAGATATAGAACAGTAGGATATAAAACTCTATTTCATTTCATTAGTCCAATAAGATATAGAACAGTAGGATATAAAACTCTATTTCATTTCATTAGTCCAATAAGATACAGAACAGTAGGATATAAAACTCCATTCATTTCATTAGTACAATAAGATACAGAACAGTAGGATATAAAACTCCATTCATTTCATTAGTACAATAAGATACAGAACAGTAGGATATAAAACTCCATTCATTTCATTAGTAAAATAAGATACAGAACAGTAGGATATAAAACACCATTTTATTTCATTAGTACAATAAGATACAGAACAGTAGGATATAAAACTCCATTCATTTCATTAGTACAATAAGATACAGAACAGTAGGATATAAAACTCTATTTCATTTCATTAGTCCAATAAGATACAGAACAGTAGGATGTAAAAGTCTGTTTCATTTCATTAGTACAATAAGATACAGAACAGTAGGATGTAAAACTCCATTTCATTTCATTAGTACAATAAGATACAGAACAGAAGGATATAAAACTCTGTTTCATTTCATTAGTACCATAAGATACAGAACAGTAGGATATAAAACTCTATTTCATTTCATTCGATCAATAAGATATAGAACAGTAGGATATAAAACTCTATTTCATTTCATTAGTTCAATAAGATATAGAACAGTAGGATATAAAACTCTATTTCATTTCATTAGTTCAATAAGATACAGATCAGTAGGATATAAAACTCTATTTCATTTCATTCGATCAATAAGATACAAAACAGTAGGATATAAAACTCTTTTTCATTTCATTCGATCAATAAGATACAGAACAGTAGGATATAAACCTCTATTTCATTTCATTAGTTCAATAAGATACAGAACAGTAGGATATAAAACTCTATTTCATTTCATTAGTTCAATAAAATATAGAACAGTAGGATATAAAACTCTATTTCATTTCATTAGTCCAATATGGTACAGAACAGTTGGATATAAAACACCATTTTATTTTATTAGTCCTATAAGATACAGATCAGTAGGATATAAAACTCCATTTCATTTCATTAGTCCAATAAGATACAGAACAGTAGGATATAAAACTCCATTTCATTTCAATAGTCCAATAAGATACAGAACAGTAGGATATAAAACTCCATTTCATTTTATTAGTCCAATAAGATACAGAACAGTAGGATATAAAACTCCATTTCATTTCATTAGTCCAATAAGATACAGAACAGAAGGATATAAAACTCTGTTTCATTTCATTAGTACCATAAGATACAGAACAGTAGGATATAAAACTCTATTTCATTTCATTAGTTCAATAAGGTACAGAACAGTAGGATATATTACTCCATTTCATTTCATTAGTCCAGTAAGATAGAGAACAGTAGGATATAAAACTCCATTTCATTTCATTAGTACAATAAGATACGGAACAGTAGGATATAAAACTCTATTTCATTTTATTAGTCCAATAAGATACAGAACAGTAGGATATAAAACTCTATTTCATTTCATTAGTCCAATAAGATACAGAACAGTAGGATATAAAACTCTATTTCATTTCATTAGTTCAATAAGGTACAGAACAGTAGGATATAAAACTCTATTTCATTTCATTAGTTCAATAAGGTACAGAACAATTGGATATAAAACTCCACTTTATTAGTCCAATAAAAAGAACTGCGAATCATAATTAATTAGCCAAAAAAGGTGAAAATGATAAAATGAAAAAGGCAATTAAGTACAGCAGAACAGGATGTAAAACTCAATTCGATTTCAGATGAATAAAATAAGAGCCAATATATCCAGTAATTTATAAATCAAATCAAATCACAATAAAATATCAAATTTATTATTTCTCTCAAGTTACTGTTTGCTGTTTAATAGTGTTTCTTACACTCCATTCTAGACGGTGAACCATTGTCTTCAATTCGACAACTTCTAGCTCTTCTCTGTTCTGATTGTAATCATCTCTTCCACTATTTCACACCTTGCTGTCTGTATAGGTGAAACTCTAGTCAACTTGTTAATAATGTGTAATTTTGTAATCAACAACATCGCTTTCCTTTTCCTAATTATTGTCTGTAACCAGACCGATAGCCTAACGTTCCTATTTACAGTGGTGGAAATCAATTGTCAGAATCAATTAAATTTTTCGAAAAATCTTTTGAGAGAACCCTCCCAGACGCTCTAAGAGAGTCTTGCCATTATATGATGCGAGCACATAGTTGACGAATTTTAAATTCAGCGAGTCAGTTTGCGCCGTATTTGTAGCCCCGATCTCGGTTGGGAGGCTGGCGCTTCCCCTCCCTTTTTCGGTATGCGTGTCTCTTGTTAAGATTGGTAAACCTCTTTCGTAATGATTTAGAATGAAAATTTACATATGAAATATTTTGTGTTGATCTCTTCAATTATCTACTGTTGTGGAGTGTCAGTGGATATTAAACAGCCAGATATATGTACAGTTTTATTTTTCCCATCCAAATGGAGTTTTTATACTCCATACTTATCGGTGAGAACGAATCTTATCCACACTGACTGTCCGCCATTTTGTCCGTTCATATTTTCTTCCTTAACGAATCTGCGTTTTTCGACATAACAGTGGGACATAAAACTCTTATTTCAACATAACAGTGGGACATAAAACTCGTATTTCAACATAACAGTGGGACATAAAACTATTATTTCAACATAACAGTGGGACATAAAACTCTTATTTCAACATAACAGTGGGACATAAAACTCTTATTTCAACATAACAGTGGGACATAAAACTCTTATTTCGACATAACAGTGGGACATAAAACTCTTCTTTCGACATAACAGTGGGACATAAAACTCTTATTTCGACATAACAGTGGGACATAAAACTCTTATTTCGACATAACAGTGGGACATAAAACTCTTATTTCAACATAACAGTGGGACATAAAACTCTTATTTCGACATAACAGTGGGACATAAAACTCTTATTTCGACATAACAGTGGAACATAAAACTCTTATTTCAACATAACAGTGGGACATAAAACTCTTATTTCAACATAACAGTGGAACATAAAACTCTTATTTCGACATAACAGTGGGACATAAAACTCTTATTTCGACATAACAGTGGGACATAAAACTCTTATTTCGACATAACAGTGGGACATAAAACTCTTATTTCAACATAACAGTGGGACATAAAACTTGATTTAATTGGACAATAAACATGCAGGAAATTTAATTACAATTCATTCAAAACACATTCCAAACAGGTACAGGAATGTAAAAATAAAACTTCCGTGTCATTTCTTTCAGTGCAGTAAGGTCCAGAAAAGTAATACGTAAAACTCTATTTCTCATCATTGTTACGCTCTGAAACGATGTTTTATTAATTAACGTATTATTCTGGTCTTATCGGATTTCTTTCATGATTCTCCCTGGTGACAATTACTTCCTTTAAGCTTAATAGTTCAACGCTAACTGTTACTTTCAATCGGGTTATGAGACTTAAAACATCTTAGAAAGATTCACATCACAGAGAAACTGGAAAATTTAAATGAAATAGAGTTCTCTACTTGTCTGCATCTTGTTAATTAAAAGCGATCAACCTTATGCAGTGTGCAATGAGCGGTATTGTAAATATTTTAATGGTTATGATTCATAAACTGGTTACATTTTGTATGAGCAGCGACCACTGGTTACAATCTATCTGCACTGTCCTTGCAATTTACAAAAAAAATGGCTTGATTAGCAAGGTCTTGTTTTGAGGTTAGTCCCTTCCTACAGTATTGAACCCTATATTGCAGTAAATATACTACAAGTATTTTGCAAGTAAATCAGCATAAGGCTAGTGTTATATAAACTCTCAGATGTTGAGATATCGAGTTGTCCAGTGCACAGCCTGAACAAATATTTCGACTCGTCTGAAAAAATCTTCATTGTCTACCAGCCAAATCGGTCAAATCTCTTTCTCGGATATTCCGTGCAGATTTACAGCTAAGTCGACTGGAATAATGGGAAAAGACAAGTTATTACAGGATTTGCAAGCGCCGACTAGGATGTTCTAACCAACTGCGCTAGAGCCTGTTCTCAAGACCCAAAAGTCGATATTTTATTTATCACACAAGTACTGTTCATAGGTTCATAACACGGGTTGATAAAAACAATATGAATCCGAAGCACACGTTAATAGATATGCAAATTAGTTCATGTATTATTTAATTCCATTCACTCATTTTATAAATTCCATATGACATAAACATTTGTTTACGATTCTCTATATCTGATATACCTGTATAGTATTAGAATGTGATAATAATCGAATAAACATTAAATACAGTCAGCTGTTGGTTTTATTTTACATTCTACTGAGTTCAAAGTTCGATTATTCACGCCATAATGACAACAAATAAAAATCATCTGATGCAGCGTACTGTCAGACTTGTATTGCTTATTGGAACGTGGACTTCAAAATAATGAGTTGTAGAGAAAGGTCGAGATGATAGCTTCGGATTTTCCAATCAGGTTTCCCCTTGCCAGTGATTCATGTCAAAGATGTTGACGTTGTAAAGGCATCTATTACGGATGGGACAATAGAGCGAGTTAGATAAAAGTAGGAATATGAAGTTCTCCTGGCAAAAATTCCCTCATTGCCCACTACATGGTGTTGCATGTCTTCATTTGCCTACATAGTGCAGAAAAGTAGGACGTTAAATTCCATTCATTCATTTCTGTTGACTTATACCAATACCAATACCAATACAGTCTAAATGGTTTAACCATAACCTCTAGGTATTGCCAGACTAATCGGCTTATTTCTAAACAGCATCAGGCAGTCTCCACAATCTGGGTTATATTCTACAGATAGTCCACTGTTATACTATGGTCTTTTTATAGAAACATCAGACATCACTTAACTCTGGGTTATATTCTAGAGAGTGGTCCTATGTTGTACTATTGTCTGTTTATAAAACACCAGGCATCACCTAACTCTGGGTTATACTCTAGAGAGTGGTCCACTGTTATAATATGGTCTGTTTATAAAACACCAGGCATCACCTAACTCTAGGTCATATCCACTATTGTACTGTTGTCTGTTTATAGAAACACCAGACATCACCTAACTCTGGGTTATATTATAGAGAGTGGCCTACACCAGACATCACCTAACTTTGAGGTATAAAGCGATTTGGTCTCATTGTATTGTATCGCCTCACTGTCAGATGAAAATTGTTGCTTCATTACAAGTTAGCATTAATAAAGTTTCTAAATTTCTCCTTCCAATGAGTCTCTCTTGTTAATTAACCTTTCCCTTTTTTATTTCTTTTTCCGGTTTTGATTTTTGATTGACATTTTGTTTCTCTGGTAATTTATCAACTTCTGTTTTTAAAGTTAAAGAAGGAAAATGCAACAATTTTCATTTTGAAATTCATCTACAATTAAAACTGAATATTGTGTTGTAAAAACTTTTTGAAAATCGGACTGTTTCTCTTTAAAAGATTATAAGCATATAAAGTTAATAAAATAATGATTACCGCTTTAAAATATTAATATCAAAATTTCAAAAAGTCAAACAATTGATATGGATCAAAATAGCGCTGACCATCGAGAAAGAAAACTGGTATACTCCCCTCTCTCACTCCTTCTAGTAGATGCGCTCTTTGATAGTTTATACTATGTTATAGTTGAAAAGTTAGAAATTCCTCCAGAATAAAAAAAAAATGTCTTACCATCTTGATCATAATGAGTCCAGACATCGTTAAACTGAGATGCGCTAATTTTCTTAAACTCTCTAGTATTAATATCCCTAAACTGTCGTAAGAAATTCCTGGAAGCGGCTTCCTTATCCTGTGCCATGTTTTATTCCACGTTTGATACTGCGACCTGCTTATACCACTAGAACTAGTATCTTTTGTAATACGAAGTCACACTGGATACACACGACAACTACGCATGCGTAGAAAAATCGATAGAGTTGACAATGTAACAGGTGTCTGAACGTTCAATAAAAAACTAGTAATTTCTAGAGCGGTTATTGAACAGATAGGTAACAGTATAGCATGTAGGCAGTTAACTTATATACAGGTAAATCAGCAATCAAAGTCTTGTTCTAAACAGGGGGTAACTTGGCCCAGTTATTGACAGTGGCGGAGCCCGGTTGACGTCTGAAGGGGGCGAAATATCTGAGGTTGCCCGAATTTAGTTATGAGAATCATGCCCGAAAACCTTGCATTCTGGGCTGCGAGGAGGAAGGGGGCGCATCCCCTCTTACCTGCATCACTGACAGGAGGAAACCGGGTTGAAAAATCCGAAGGTATTATCTCGACCTATGCCGGGATTGAACCCTGGACCTACAGGTTAGCGAGCAAGCGTCAACTCAATGAGCCACCGCGGATCCCGTCAAACGGAATAGAGAAAAGTCCACTATCATTCTACTGTATACATAGATAGATTCAGCTGCACGGAAACTGTCACGAGTTGTCGAATGCAGCATAGAAAAACGATTTGGACATAAACAAGATAAAATAATAAGTTTTTAGTAAGAAGAAATGAATAAATAATGTTAATTTTAGTTTTTAATGAACATACTTGTATCAGTTGTTGATATTATGCGTGTAACCACGTGACAAGACGATTGTCAATGCATTTGCCTTAAAAAAAACAATTCTCGCTGATATTCGTCTGCATATTTCTTCTAGTACAGCGAGTTGCGGGCCCTGATCGGTTAGTGGAAATTTTGTGCAGGGGTGTATTAAGAAAATACTGAGGAGGCGACCAACAATGAGAGGTTTCACTCTTGAGGGCATTTAGAGGGCTTGATTTTCACTGCAAACAAAATATAAGACCTATCACAGGTCCGAGAGGGAGGCCAGACGCTACTGGTCTTATGGCTCAGCTAGACGGCCTTGCACAAATATATCAGCCTTGAGAAATATTAATTAACAAGGCTGGCTGTATGTATATGGATGAGGTGTGAAAGGGGAGGGGTAATATCTATTCTTTAACATATCAACATACACTCGTATTACCCAGCAATAACTTTCAACCTGCATTATCCTTATTCTGTAGACTAAATGTTTAACGGTACCCAGGAGTAAAAATCCAATAGTGGACAATTAGAAGCTTAATTAAGCATCTAATCAGTATATATCAATTAGTAATGATGATTTCCACGATTAGGTTCTATTGTCGGCGTCCTTTCATCTTCATTTAGAATAATTAATCAGCATTCATCTAATATATGATTACAGATATTTGAACTTCAACCTGATGAAGTCACTAGATATTCTATCCAATCAAAAACCATTGTAACGACAGACTTTACGTAAATTAATAGTATAAACCTATTGCCAATTTCTCTTTCCAAAATCTTATTCCTATTCCTAAACACGTGCTATAAATTCAGCAAAATTAAAGGGACAGATGTGCCATTTTGAGGGTGATTGAATATATGTAAATAGTCTCCAGAAGTACTGGAAATGTACTAAAATCGCATAATTCCTTTAAAAATACTTCAAGAAATTTTACTCACTATTTCTATATATGTCTTTTCTTTATACCACAGAGTATCTGTCGTCATTTTAACATTCAAACACAGATAATTCTGGACACACATGGATTTGAAGGCTCAAATTTCGGCGGTGAGCTGTGAACACTATTAATGATTGGCTCAGCTAAAAAATTATAGTTTCTGAGAATAAAGTATGATTGGTCGAAAATATGGCGTAAATGTCCCTTTAAAGAATGGGTTTAAGTCTCTATTAGTTTGTCATTTAACATTTTCCCTCATTTTCACAAAAACTGTTATATTACTACATTGAAGATGTAGTTGAACCTATTATATAATCCGGCCTTGGTTTTCAATTCGGTTTTAAAGTTTTCCATGTCAGTGATGTTGGTCGGAGAGGAATGCCATGGACAACGCGTCTCGTCGTTTGGGTTTGACTGTTAAACCGCGGCAACTTATGCTACAGACAGTTCACATTAAAGACCCATAGACAGTCACAAATAGAAGAGTAGGCTTATGACACTGTCCGCATTGTATACCTGCATAGCGCTACCAATAGCTCAACCTGGAGTGGACAAATAATATGTTTATTAATATAAAAGGTGATGTATAACCAATAGAGGTTTATTTCCGGTATGATATCAGTTTAATTAAAATCTACAGTAGATATTGAGTGGTGTATTGTTTATATTGTCACTGGATATCATACATGTTCAAATAGAATAGAAGTTATTGATCGGTAATTTTAACATTTACTCTACCGTTTAAAACTAAACAGACACTGTTACATTCTCGGTTATAAAACAGTGACAGGTACAATGGTTTAATCTAGAATGTGGTGCACTGTTGTACAATTGGTCTGTGGGGGTACAGGAGGGACCCCCTAGTAAATGGTTCGTACCCCCAATTGTACCCAACTTCGTTTCTAACAAATCTAAAACATCATTTGTAAAAGCATTTGCCCCACAATATTAGTCAGAATGCACCAAATAAATTCTATTTTCCAAAATTTTCTCCATAGGAGACTTGCGTCTATATGATGCCTCCACAGAGCTGCCGCATATTAAATCTCAACCTCGACAGTTATCTCTCCATTAAGTCAGCCTCCTCCCTATATGTACCCCCATTCTTGAGAGACCCGCACCGTCAGTGCTATTGTCTGTTTATAGAAACATTCTGTGTTATATTCTATAGACAGTTTCAGTGGAATATTTTACATAGTTGGAAACAGACATTACCTATTCTATTCTAGTTCTATCCTTGAAAATGAATCACTATTAGACTATATTTAACCTGTGTGTCTTCTTGTGGGTCACTGTATAGGGTCCCCTACAAATTTTAGTAACATATGAAGCATAATGAAAGTTATATTCTAGAGGGCGAGCTATCGTTGTACTAATCTTTTTTATAGGAAGACCAGACAAATAGTGTGTGGTCCACTGTTGTACTATTGTCTGTATAAGGAAACACCGGACATCACCTAACTCTGGGTTATATTCTAGAGAGTGGTTCACTGTTGTACTATTGTCTGTATACGGAAACACCGGACATCATTTAACTCTGGGTTATATTCTAGAGAGTGGTTCACTGTTGTACTATTGTCTGTATACGGAAACACCGGACATCACCTAACTCTGGGTTATATTCTCGAGAGTAGTCCACTGTTGTACTATTGTCTGTATACGGAAACACCGGACATCACCTAACTCTGGGTTATATTCTATAGAGTAGTCCACTGTTGTACTATTGTCTGTATACGGAAACACCGGACATCACCTAACTCTGAGTTATATTCTCGAGAGTAGTCCACTGTTGTACTATTGTCTGTATACGGAAACACCGGACATCACCTAACTCTGGGTTATATTCTCGAGAGTAGTCCACTGTTGTACTATTGTCTGTATACGGAAACACCGGACATCATTTAACTCTGGGTTATATTCTCGAGAGTAGTCCACTGTTGTACTATTATCTGTAAACAGAAACACCACTCGTCATCTGACTCTAGGTTTATTTTATAGAGAGTGTTCACTGTTATGCCATTAATTATATCTAAATAAAGATATGAGTGAGTGTTTCAAAGGGCTGTTTCAGTCAAGTTGGACTTTAGTAATGCAAATTTGTTTCATTAGGATAGAAATGCAAAGAATCAAATTTTGAGGCCTATTCATTTCCATGTATTTGGGTTTACGAAACTGATACAACCATGTAATTGAAAGAAAACGATTGTGAGGACAGACTTGCCAATTCACCTATTCATTATCGTGTGTATTCAATTTAGCGTTCTGTCATAAAGGCCAAATCAGTTAACTTCCTTGTAGTTTCAGATTTTTGTGTATTGCTGCATGTCCGTTATATTCTCTCTACATTCTTGACAAAGTTTCCCTCATTATACACTGCTTAATGTTGATTTATTTAACCAGGAAAAGAGAGAACGCAAAACCTCACTATATTCCATTTAACATATTCATTAAAAGTGTCACGACGAATTTTCATCATTCAGAAACGTATAGAGAGAATGAAGGAGGAGAGGGCCAAAGCCCCTTGAGACCGGAAGTCTATGGGCCACACAATAGCTAGCGGATTTCAGATAGCCCGGGATGAATTTTGATCATTTAGAGGGCTTCATTTTAACTTTAAAATAAGATCTATCACATTGACAGGCCCGAGGCGGGCGCCATGGCAATATGATCCTCCTCCTCCATACGCTACTGCCACCATTACAGAATACATAACGTATCTTAACTTAAATAGAAGTAGAAAAAAAGGACGTAAAACTCAACTAAAATAGGTTGTTTAGTTTAAAATATGGATTAAACTCTATATACGTTAAGGACGAGATATTGCCCACGGCTGGTAAGTGGAAGGTAACAGGTTTTAGTTGAAATTAATATCTCATCATATATTCATTAATCATATTTAATAAATAACGACAAATTAAAACATTCTGTATTTCCTGACCAGCCAAATTATATACTAATCAACAATTTTGTACTGTTTCGTGTTTACTTTTTTTGAAAATTAGAAATGAAATGAAATGAATGGAGTTTTACGTCCTACTTTTCTGCACCTTGTGGGCTAATGAAGACGGGCGACGCCATGCAGGGTGCAATGAGGGAAATATTGCCAGGACAGCGACAATAGCCTGCTTTTTTTATATTTCCAACTGTGGAGGGATCTTTAACTTGCACAGCCTGTAGCACACGGAGCCTCGGTTTATTGTCCCATCCGAACGATTAGACTTTTTCCCGGGAAACCGAGTTGAAAATTAGACAAGTAATTGTAATTGTAAAGTAATTGATTATATATAACAGAAATTGACACCCTCATTCCACTCGATTAAGGGTAGACTATTTTTATTCACGTGGGAATATACACCAATAGATTATCAAATAATTCACATATTTTACAACATGTTTTATAAGAAACCATTAAAACTAGTGGTATATTACAAGACTGATGTGTAATGGAGACAAATGAGGCAAATATCCGACTTTTTACATTCATCAAGGTCTCTCAGGATGCCCTTTTCTCATTTTAGTTCAGCCGGTTTCCCCCTGTCAGTGATGCAGGTAAGGGGGCTGACATGGAATAAGCGTCCAGTCGTTTGGATGGGCCCCGTGTGCTACAGGCTGTGCACGTTAAAGATCCCTCGACAGTTGAAAATTCTAAAAGAGCAGGAACATGCCGGTGTCTTGGCAAAATTTCCCTCGTTGTACCCTGCATGCATGGCGTTGCCCGTTTTCATTAGCTCAAAAAGTAGAACGTAAAACTCCATTCATCTTATTTCCTTGTTTTAACATAGCAGCACTGCAGCCTTATACTGCTACGCTTATTGGCTTATAGGTTTCAATGGGCATGTTTTTCCGCCTCGTCTCACTCTAAGGCGTCTAACGACTCGTATTTGTATGACCGACAGGAGTTGTGTGAGCATATTAAATACATCCGCAACGAATATAATCGTTGAGTTTTTCTCTTTCTGTCGACCAATGACACACCGCTTTCCTAAAGCGAAAAACATTTGCCAAATATTTTCTTTATTTAAAATGGTGTATTTTATTAATGCAAGCCTGAGTCACCCTACTCGTGTATATTAAACAGTAAAACACACACCGTATAGAAATAGTTATAAAAGGGTTTGAGGGTGTGAGTCATTTCACTAGACCTAAACTAACTTTATAATTTATGATTAGATTATACTGGGCACCTGTCACCGTAATATACAGACAGAGATTCACTATATATACAGGTAAGGTGAGAGAGAATTGACTGTTTTAAAACTTTAAGATTGTAAAAAGGTTTTCTAAACTATGTATGTGTGTCGGTCACACTGATAGCATCAATTTACATCATTCTAATTTTCAATCAGATGTCTGTGGTTCTTGAAATTCCACTAAAACTAAGCCGTGACGTCACTATTTTAAAAGCTGCTAATGATATCTTAGGGCCTTTGCGATAGAAACATAATAAAAAGCTTAGTTTTAGTGGAATTATAGAAACCACAGACGTCTGATTTCAAATATAATGATGAAAATTGATGCTATCAGTGTCCCCGATACACGTAATTTTGTAGAAAACCTCTTTACAATCCACCAAATTAATAGCTTATATTCCGCATATTGTCATACATGTTTTGATAGGGAACTGGGGTTAGTCTATGATGCAATACAGTTCGTTGTTACATTACTTCAATTATTGCCAAAATGTCCCTCGTTAACCCAGCGACTGGGAGTACATTTTGGGAACAGACTGACTCAATGGGGACAATCTTCACTGACTCAATGGGGACAATCTTCACTGACTCAATGGGGGACAATCTTCACTGACTCAATGGGCGACAATCTTCACTGACTCAATGGGCGACAATCTTCACTGACTCAATGGGCGACAATCTTCAAGGATGAATTTAAAATGCGGCATCTTCGTGGAACTGTCTTGTCGTAAACTTCTCACGAAGCGTCTGAGAGGTTTTTCCAAAGAAAATTTTCGAGAAATGATTTGATACTCATATTTTGGGGCAAAAAACGTATAAAAATAAAATGTTTTTTAAATTGTTAAAACTAAAGTAGGCCTCAATTGGGGGTGCAAACTATTTTTCTAGTGAGGTATATGCGCCGCCACTGTGTTGACTTGGTTTTTGATTAACCGTTACGACTTATACATTAGTTACTATACACTGTATGTGTATTATATTTCAATAATTCTATGTCCGCCCACACAGTAATAATTAAGTGTAGTTATATATTTTAAGTATATTATAAAGTATATTTTTAAACTATGTTATATAAAATTAATTTCAAGTGCATACATTTGGTTTCAGGGCATTGATTACAGTTTTAATAACGACAGCAGTCAGACGAAGCTATGTATTAAAACATATAGAAAACGATTTTAGGATTTGCTAATTAAAGCAACAGTAACGATAGTAACAGATACAGCAACATCATCGATGAGCAAAGAAGTTAAACATTGAAACAAGTACCACATATAGACAGACATACAGTAAATTATATAATATAAAAATTTAATCTGTGTTAACAACTTTATGTTCGAGAGTGAAAAATAAAATGTGTGTGTAACAGTGAACTGGTTGCAGTGGTAGTGGAAGTGAAACGTTAAACAGTGTGAAGTTCGTAATTAGAGTATTACGATAATCTGAACCTTCCGATATCAACGTCCCAATTTATTTCATCCTGGTTCACCAAAACAAACAGATTGTTCGAGTTGCAAATCTGGACTGATAATTGAAATTCAATTCTTAGCAAGTTGAAGACAGACATCGGTGTTTTGTGCTGGGGGATTTGACATCATGGATTTACATTATAAAGATACAACAGACACTATAGACAATGATATAGATAATATAACGTCACAGGAGAAAACGTCGAGTTATTTGGACAATGGTGAAAGTTTAGTGAAACAGGAGGAAAATAAGAATACTGACAGAGACAACGAATATATCCGAATCGAGGAGAGTGTTGTTAGAAGACGTAAAACTGATCGTAAGCGAGCGAGTGTTAGAACTAAACTATGGAGAAAATCAATGATGGAGCGCAGTGTGTTACCCCCACCCCCACTTCCGCCTGACCCCTCACAACCTGCCCCTAGTGACAACAATACTACATTGTCTGACAACAATGGTGCATGCCCCCAAAAGATACCTGGAGTTAACGAAGTGACTGATGATTCTGTGTTATCATTAAGTTCTCAGAAATCACCACGAGACGATACACGCGTATCTCCTTCAAATCATCAAGATTTTAAAATAACCTTAAGTGACACATTAACGTCGCCAAAAGACACTGATATGGCAAAATTGGCAGAAAAACTGACAAAATCGCGAACAGATCAGGAAATATCACCCCCACCTGTATCTCCCTTGGATAATAAACAACCACCTTCGATATCCAGTGAGAATAAATGGATGAGAAGAAAACAACTTTCTGTTATTAAACGTCAAAGTTTGCCTCCTCCGCCAGTGCCACCGAATTCAACTTGCTGAGACAGACCGAGAAGGTTATTTCAATTCAAATCATTTGATTTCAGTATTATCAAACCGACTGTTTCTTTCAACTGTGATCAAGTGATGAAATACATTAGGGTTTTACGTCATAATTTCCAGATCCTGATACAATGGAGTTTCTAGAAATTTTAGCTCGACACCCGGATTGTTAAAAAAAAATGATGAGAATATTCAGTCAATTGTTATATTGTGACTTAATAATTAAAAGAGTTATATTTTTAGCTGAGTAAATCTACTAGAAAACCAAGGAGGAAGGTTTAAATTCTCTAGAACATCTAATAGTTCTGCTTATCAAGAATTTTTCCACTTGAATTTTTGTATGTCTATCTTTTTATGTGCATCTGATTTGTATTTCATTGTTTAGGTATGCCCACCCTGTGTTCGTCTCTTCTGTAATTTTAGTTGTTTATAAGCTGCGATGGTATATTTGCTTAAAATGTTTTTTCCTCGGCTTGGCTTAAAATCCCAACCGGCTAACCGATTTGTCTCAATATAAACCGTGACCACACTATTTGATGTCGGCTTCTAACTCCTTTTAGGTATGTGTACCCTGTGTTCGTCTCTGTTGTATTTTAAATTGTTTATATTTTGTATCTGTCTGATAAAACCAATCCAGTAATCCCAAAACACCGAAATTTTCATGGAATCTGAAACGAATAGTAAATGATTAAAGTTATTGTATAAAGTTTTTCTAATTTATACTATGTGATATATATCGACTATGATAACATAGCTTTGCACCATCACAATGTTCAGTCAGACGCCTGTGGTACTTCCAACTTATGACTTAAGTATTGGCGAAGTCCCTTCGAAATTATTACTCTCACTGCCACTGTGAAAGGAAAATTCCGAATTTTACAGTACTGCCACTGGCGTAGCATGAGCACACAATTGTGTCTTCCAATATGATCTCTATAGTTCACATATTGCCTATTATTTTTTCCAATTTTGACTTTTTCCATTTCGCCCTTCCGATCACCGAAGCACGCGATGACACTATGCTACTGAAATTGTCAACAAAACACCCATATAACTAGCTAGTATTGTTTATATTTAATATAACAACTACTAACTTTAAATGATGATAATCATGAAATTCATTGCCAGGAACTCCTGGAACATGGTAACCGCTATGGTGGCTGATGGTAGTTGTTATAGCAACCGTAAACCATACCCAGATAGTGACCAGCCCCGACCCAGCAAGCAGTGGTCCGAGCATCAACGGTAATATATTAGAGAAGATGTACTCAGCAGGATGGGCATACACTGCCGCTAGTCCTATCGGTGCCGTCCATTCGTGGTGTATCTTGTGAATGGTTTTATACAGTTTGGGATGGTGCAGTAACCTTCAATAATTATAACAACAACAAATACATCAACAGCAACACACAAGAACAACCAAACAAAGACAGCAACAACAACAAAAGCAACCAACAAGCAGAACAATAGGAACAGTCTTTTCGCTTCGTCTATATTCCACTGTTTAGGTAATCCTACATACATAATGTGTTCAGTACCGGGCACCATACCTCGTATCTTCGCACCTTTAATATCAATTATTGACCAAAACCAATCTTACAAATGAGATAAGGGAAGATATTACAAATTGCGACTTCTACACAAAACATTTCGCGAGATATTTCTCCTTGATAAAGCGTATTGGTCGAGAACTAAATCAAAATGACCGAGAAGAATATCAGTCAACCGGAATGTGAAATAATAACCGTCCTTACCTGTGTGAATAATAGAAACAAATCTCCTCCAATAAAACACAGAAAACCAGATCTCGAAGTAGAATCGTCCAGTCTGGAAAGGTTAAAGTTAGATCACTACCTCGCCATTGTCGTAATGGATAATGAACAGCTGTGAGAGGAAAGCCGATCAGTATCTGATTTCGGAGCCCAACTTTCAAAATTTTCAATAATATCTTCTTTTCAACCTGAAATGAATTGAAATGGAGTTGAGTGGAAATAGTCAAGTAAATAGTTGTAACGATCAATCAGGTGTGCTTATCTCGATAATGACTCATCATATCGTCCTATTCAATTGAACAACTGTAACTGTATGAAGAGAATAGGAGTAAAAACGTCTCATGATTTCTATTAACAAGCCGACCGAAGTTCTCGTCTTCCTCAAGGATTATGGAACCGGGCAAAATTAAATTTAAAATAACTATGATGGTTAGGATAGTAGTAAATATTTACTGGTTGATTCTTGCCAGGCTGTAGTTTGTTTCTGATCATCCAGTCTGGTTTCCCCGTCACATCAACAAACAGAGTCGTACCACCAACCACCCAGAATACTATCTGTGTTACACCATACGTTACTGAAATAGGGTAGATAGAAGAATCATCGTGAATGTGAAAATACTTGGAGATATTTTTCAAAAGACGATTAAATGGGAAGTAGCCAATCGCGGCGTTTTTACACCAAAATATGTGTCAGAATGCACCAAATCAATTCAATGTTTATAAAAATTTGGCAGAACCCTCACAGACGCTCCATGACAGGTTTGCGACTCTGACGCCTCGACAGAGTTGCCGCATTTGAATTCAGTCTCGACAGTTGAGTCGGCCCGTCCCCTATTTTTCTTCCAAGTCTAGGGAGGCGGGAGCCACCAATCAATATGTGGAAGAACAAAATTAGAGAAAGAGACGTATCACTTTCGAGATCTTGGTAAGAATTAATGATCTGATAATAAGATGAATATGTTTAAGATAGAGGTTGAAGGTGGACAGCCAGTCGAATGAATGGACAAGGGATAGTAGAAATGTGACAAACAGAACAATGTCAGAATATAATATACAATGTATTGATATAACATCTATCAGTATAGTTATAAATTATGTATATAAATATTTCAACTACAATATATTTTGTATTTACATTACAAGTGTTAAACATTCATCGAGGGTCATTTCATGTTAGACCAATCAGTTGATCATGGTATTGATACAACACTAGCAGATTCTCTGAGAGGAGATACGAAGTGACATTATTAGGTATTTGGAATTCAAAAGGCGTGGAGTTTAAACTAAATCGCAGAGTGGCGTCAGGTGTTTAAGAAAGGTGCAAACGGTAAAATAGGGCTTTGACTTTGCTTCTTGATAACGAATTACAGCACGTTCAACAATTACTATTCATCAGTATAAGATTGGTAAAAGTTGCCAAACATGACATGTGTTATCTCTGAACATTTTTACAGTCATTATCAGATTCATAAAAAAATTTGGTACAGTGTCGTTAGCAAAGTTTATAAATTTTTAAGTCTAACGTGACACAAAACCGACAAGAAATTGTATAAACGAATACAAGCCCAAGTATATTTTGCCAAAAAGCTATATGATCGGAATTGTAATTAAACGTAACGCCTATTTACATAGCTATATACTTGCCAAAACGCCAAAAATATTCTATAGTCAATCTTGCAAACATAACATTTTATTACACAAATCTGCCAAATGGTTTACAAAATCAACAATGGCCCCACCCTCTACTTACCTAATATATTGAGAACAACCTCGTCTTGTATTGGGTGGAATATATTTTCTGTTATAAAACCCATTGTTAAGTTTTAACTTTTAGAATAATAAGTCTACATATTGCCAGTATTTAATAATGATTATTATTAAAGTTATTACGTTCAATATATTTTATCTTAGATCTAGATTAATAGGTCACCATCTTGGTTTATCAATTTAATTGAAATGAAATGAAGTTTCACGCCCTATATTTAAGTTCTTATTGTAGATCAAATTGATAGTGTTTCAAACTAGACCAGCAAGAGGACAATATCTATTAGAGGAGATATGGAAGGTTGCCAAAATTGTTCAATGTGTCGAAGCTTTAAATTACAAATGTCTTCAGTACAAAAAACAGATATCAATTCTGAACCAATGTCGATGTGTTAAAATGCAAAATGTATATTTTAACTCAAAAATCCAATATATCAGATCGGTCAAATCTTCAATGTTGTGGTCGTTAAGTTAACTTGGTTCCTGGATAGTGTTAAGTCTTGAGATGGTCCAGAATGGTGCCCGTGATATACAATCACATTGACAAAACTATAAAATTACAGCCAAATATATTCTCAGATTTACTGATAAACCTCTATATCAAATAAATATACAAAACAATTATTTTCTCTGTACCACTGTTTAAATAGTGCTCAATACATCAACTGTAGAGCGGTATAGAAATACCACTGTGAAAATAGTGCTCAATACATCAATTGTAGAGCAATATAGAAATACCACTGTTAAAATAGTGCTCAATACATCAACTGTAGAGCTGTATAGAAATACCACTGTGAAAATAGTGCTCAATACATCAATTGTAGAGCAATATAGAAATACCACTGTTAAAATAGTGCTCAATACATCAACTGTAGAGAAATAGAAATACCACTGTGAAAATAGTGCTCAATACATCAATTGTAGAGCAATATAGAAATACCACTGTTAAAATAGTGCTCAATACATCAATTGTAGAGCAATATAGAAATACCACTGTTAAAATAGTGCTCAATATATCAACTGTAGAGCGGTATAGAAATACCACTGTTAAAATAGTGCTCAATACATCAATTGTAGAGTGATATAGAAATACTACTGTTAAAATAGTGCTCAATACATCAATTGTAGAGCAATATAGAAATACCACTGTTAAAATAGTGCTCAATACATCAATTGTAGAGCAATATAGAAATACCACTGTGAAAATAGTGCTCAATATATCAACTGTAGAGCGGTATAGAAAATTAGGTCAGGTGTCTGAAGATCGCATAGCGTCAAACTCTGAGTAAAACAGTTTTAGGTTCTGTTATAATATTTCTACCAAATAAATATAGGTAGGTCTGTAGACTCTCTATCTAGTAGGTACAAGACAACCTCGCCATTTACTATAATAAAACACCAACACACCCAAAGGACTGGAGCCAATGATTTGTCCTAAGTGTATAAGGGGATTCAAGCACAGGCACGTGATTGGAACACTATCAAGAGCATGGCCTTTAAATAATCTACCTGGTATTTAACAATATAATATTCTATAACAGAGCAGACGAGTTACTGTCCTGTGGGGAGTGCAATAAAGGAATGTTTTATCAGGACGCGTAGACTATAAATAAACCAACTACTAACAATCCGAACAGCTAAACGAGATCCCAAATCCAAAACAACATTTGGCGAAACATTGTTAGCAGCTAATGAACTTTTCTAATGAGGAAGTATATCAATGATAAGTGAATACGTATTTCATAATGAAAAGTGGTATCAGGTGCTCAACATACACTACAAATACTACAAATAGGAAGGTAAAAACTTGGGGCGACTGTTAATAGCTCAAGGGAGGTAACTGATGAAAATATTTTTATCTAATTCAAACAGATCAAGGGAGGGAACTGATCATAAAAGTTAAGAAAAGATGTACTACACTAATTTGCTGCGTCTATAATTTGGTTAAAGTCGGGAATAATTGACCCTCGTTCATTTATCCACAGTCAGTACTAGATAAACCAATAAGAGAAACATATATTACAACCAGTACGATATCACTTTCTTCTCCACTTCTCTAATTTAATACTAACTGAATAAAAAAACACGTCACAGTCTAGATAATATGGATTCAAACCATCAATTCAATTGTAATCTGTCATGTTTAAACACGAAATTCAAACTTGCATAAAAATTCAAATGCGTTGATAATGGCAAATGAATTATTCGAGTAAGTCCTAATAATTCAACACATGAGTTACGTCCCTTGAAGTGGAAAACAAATTTCATCAAAATATCCTTCGTAACGATTTTCTCGTTTTACCAATGGATGAGTTATAGCATGACTAAAGGGAAGACGTCGTTTTATGAAAACAGATTTATTAAAATGGACAGCTAAACGCGGTGTAGTTAATAAGACAAATCGTTAGCTCTGTATCTCTTTCAGAATTAAAATTCGTCCTGGATTCTGCAATAACAGAAAAAGTTTCTTTGGACTATGAAATTCTAATTACAAAAAGTTTTTTTTTTGTCTGAGTCAAAATTATTAGATTTATTTTAAGACTAAAATTGCAGAATGCCAAATCTTTTTTAATTTGAGGTACTGGACAAGTAAGTTTAATATGGGCTTATAAAACATCTTTAGCTAGAGTTAGTTCCCTTCCATTAAAAAATATCACGACTTTTTAAAGGGAAAGATATTACAGAAGTCAATACCACCAACTCCAGTTTACATATTACAACATTGGAAGCGAGATGAAAAGGTGTTAACGTTCCACTACTCTCCATTGTTTTTTTAGGTTCTATTTTAATATTTCTATGTAGATCTTTCAAGTAAAATTACTCTCCATTTAATGATTGTAACTGAACACAAGTCTTGTTCTCTCCGAAAGGTTGCTGTGTTTCTATGAATCTTAAGGTGTTAATGTTCACATTATTGTTGTCAGGGATTCATGCCCTATCAAAATTTGAGAGTGTTAGGCCTAACATTTTGCATGCCCTCTCTCAGTCCCACCCTCCCAGTACAAATGTCACAGGAGTTTGATTACTGATCCGACCTGTACGACCTCACCCACACAATGAACCCAGTTAATCTGTAACAACCAAGTTCTTGGGATATTCTCTCTGCTGTACAGATGGTCAGTGTATTCATACAGCATATTTTCTGAATAAAACAAAGATTGTGTTTACCAGATTATTGTTCTCAGTGAACTGCATGTTGTTAATATTTTACTGTAGTAGATACTGACTCTAATCTCTCTCAGATTAATACCAGTAACTTGGTAAACAGTCATAGATCTGTCAGAAATATTGAAACTGTAAGATAATCATACACTAGACGTCGCTTTCAAAGACTTCTCAAAGATAAAATGTTTATTTTCAATTTATTTGGTATATTTCAAAAACTTACAGAAATAAGAACAACTATTGGATGATAATATTGTTATGATAATATTAATTATTAATCAGGTTTTTTTATTTCCTGCATTGTTTTCTATGTGATGTTACCTACCTTCAATTCAAATCAGAACCTCAGACAACATTACAAAGTCCAATCAGATAAAGATCAGTAGGACATAAAACCGACATTTTCATATGTCTTTATTTCAATAGTAGTTAATTCACGTCAATGACACCATGCAGCGTAAAACTCCAATCTATCCTATTGTATTCCCCATTGAATGATGGTATGATATAGTTTATTTCAGTAAGTTTATTTGAAGTAATGGTAGAAAGAGAATGTCAGATACAGGTGTAAGCACTAGAAGCTAGGTGAACAAGTAACAATCTCTTAACTTAACTCATTATTACATTCTTGCACTCCTTATATACATTGCCTCCAGAGAATAAAACCTATTAATAGAAACATGTGCGTTTTGCACTCTCAATATACATGCACTAAAAGTCGTGTGACATATAGATGTTGTAAGTACAGTACAACGTTCCTGGCGCACGTTGTCTGTCGATGTTATTATTTTTACACAACTTTCAGAATACAGTAAGCAACCTATTGTATCGTGTCTAAGTGACGATTTCAATGAAACTACAAAATGATACACAGTTTCCACCTATAGAAGATTATTTTTTGCGGTCGCGGCGCAAGCCTCTCGAAACTGAGGGCAGACTGACTCATTGAGACTTCTACTGTCGAAAATCAAATCAAAATTCAAAAATTCTGTGGAGGCGTTGACGCAAGGATTCTCCAAAGGATATTGTGCGGTCTGACACTTATTTTGTGGTCCAAAAACTTATAAAAACCAATTTGTAATTTGTACTCCCACTGGCGCCGCCACGGTTCTAAACTTGTACCACAACTTCAGATATGAATCATCTTATGTTCTTGATGCCCATTGAAACAATGTGGTTATTTCTGTCAATGCCGACTGTTTGCTTCTTTCCCAAACATATTTTTCTACTAGGATAACAAAGTAGCAAATGAAGATGAATATCGACTTAATTTCTATCAGCACTAAGACAATGTATAATACACCATTCCTCAAAACCATGACAGATCACTAATTACTAATTCTGTACCCATTAACAGCTGGGTGGGCTGGAATATTTAGAAAAAATCACATATTCAAAACCCATTTTCATCTGGACTGATCATTTATTACAGGAGTCCTTCAACCTTGAGTACCAACTTACTAACTTACTGACTTCACGATTGTGTTTGATGTTGGTAGATGATGTGGGTCTATTTATCACTAGAAGTAAAAGGTAATAGATGAAGATACAGACAGTAGTAGTAAATGAATCATACCAGAAACATAAATCACTGAGCTTGAGTTTAAAATACTGGTTCAATGGGGGATTACAAAATAACTGTATATGATGGACGACGTTCAACAACTTATTTATCATCTAAAAAAACGGTAGTAGATGTGTAGAAACAGTGAATTGAGGTGAAACACATACAATTATATAGCGTGTCGCTAGCGAAGCAGACCATGCACACTCTTTTCGAAATGTTGATGGTATTCCAGGAGTCAACTACTTTACTACTACTTTCGATTGTGCCATTCTTGAGACGAGATTTTGATAAAGGGAATTTTCTTACATCATTTTCTTATTTCGACTGACTTTTTCTATTTCTGTATAGTTAATATACCTGTCGGCTTGTCTTTGATCATTTCATCTTAAAACATTGTTCTAGTTTAAAGGGAAATCTGTTGTTTATGTAGGAAATGTAGGTTGCGTGTCTAATGGTGATTATCTAATTATATGCTACCAACTAAGTCGTTCATGTTTTAGAATATAAAGTTTTAAATTGATTCAAATTTGTTACCTCACATTTTACCGCCTTGTCGTTTTGTGAATTGGAATATGAATAAAATTTGAAATATTTAGTTATAACTCAATGTAACATTTAATTCATTTCACTGCGTCTGGTGATATGTTTTCGTATTATGCTTTTTCAGTGATTTATTTTTACCGTAAAAGTTTTGAATATCCAGTTTCAATTCATTGTGAGCTTTGAAACATCCGCCACTCAGAGAGTGCGTGGTGATAAATGTTCAGAGTTTGTCGATTTTCTCTTTGGACGATTATTATTAAACATGAGACGGTTTACATTTTATTTTCTTGTACGATTTGGAAAGCCAAATTTCATTTCCATACCAGCTGGCCTGCTGTTCTGATGAGGATCTCTAATCTGGAAAACATGTCAGCAGCATGAGGCGAGCTCTTGGATTTGAAATAATAAATTATTCTAAATATATCTGTTGTTAGTACGTTATGAGAGGTATTAGCAGGAATAAATCACGGGATATCTCAACTTTACATCAACATAATAAACAAAAGAGGAGAAAATATAATATATTGTTTAGTTTTTACCTGGGTACTGTCTCATTTATCATATACACTTTGTGTAAATGTAGTCTGATTTATTTTCACTGTCTTAGATTATTACAGTTTCATCATTGTTTGCAAACCCCTCTCCTGATTGAAATAATTTCAAAAAATATGCAGAACGCCATCTGAAGCGTTTCGTAAATTCACACTCGTCTAGATCTTCCATTGGATTTGAGCGGTTTGTAAATCTCCCCTCCACATTGTAAATATCTATAATATCTATGGTGTAATTGGTTGAAATAATCTTCCATTGTCACAATTTCAATCGCAAACGTACATAAAGTACGGCTAAAGTCTGCTACCACCCTATCTAAGTCTTTACTCTAGTTTTGTCCACAAAACGCTCGAGTAAAGCATGACTTACATCAAAGATCGAGCGCAGCATACCTAAAGTCTGACTTAAGCTCGACTTTGAGTAAAGTACGACTACGACCCTTAGTCCTTTCTTTAAGAATTACAAATCCCGAAACTACATGGAATAATGAACTGTGGGTTGAGTCCCTCTTCTTGTTACACGATATTTGTGGAATGGTCTAGTCTAATCCAATTAGGGATATATCGATATAGTAAAATAGATCTCATCTCATGCTGCCGACGGAAACATCGTAATGAAGCCACAATCAAATTAAAATACAAATCTCAATTTTTTGGTTATTTTTTCGGTGGGTCACTCTATCTTTCATCCATGATCCAACAAAACGGTTAACCTTCTTCTTTTATAGGTCATTTAATATTCAACCTAACAAATGGTCCGTTCAATAACAAATCTTATATTATTATAAATTGTGGGATATTCACTTTGACTTGTATCATTCTTTTATAACAAATTTTATTGTCTATTAGTATTAATTCCGTTGAGCATGGTTTTCTTAAAAAAAAAACATGTTTATCGGGGACACTGATAGCATCGATTTGCACCATTTCAATTTTCAATCAGATGTCTGTGGTTCCTGCTATTCCACAAAAAAAGAAATGTTAGATTCATCACTAATCGCAAAATATGTGATTAGTGACGTCACCAAACTCTTAGTTTTAGCGGATCTCCAGAAACAACACTTGTCTGACTAAAAATTGGAATGGTGAAAATTGATGCAATCCGTGTCACCGACACACATACAAAATTAGAAAACCTCTTTACAATCTCTTTAATGAAGAATCCTGTCAGATCGTGGATGAGTAGGGTAGTAAACTACAGAAAAAACACGAAACGAACAGTCCAGATCTACATTTTAATCAGATTATACAATCGCCAGCACCAGATACAGTGCTACTGATAGTTGAAGGGAGAGGTTCTGGTTGAATTGTTAAAAGCTATGTAAATGAGAGAGCAGGTATTTTAGACTGATATTAAGAAAGATTGAAAGTCGAGGTAGAATATGTTAATTACCATTCCAAGGTAGTATTATGATACGGTTCTACTCTCGACATCCTTTACTATACTTTATACTAGTCAGAATGAATTAGTTTTAATTTAAACCTGGTAGTAACTGATATAGTTTAGGCGGTTATGGTGCATGTTCTGCGAAAAATTATATTCAGATGACCTTGAGTTTTCCAGTCGTTAGATTGTCGATTTTAAATCTAGTTTACTCAATTTAGCTTTATTATCCAAATACTTATCTGTATATCGTAAAATTTTAATTTGATCTTATTTAATATTTCATGAAGACTGTATTGTTGGGAGGCTGATCTCTCTATTTGTAGAGGGAGGAAACAGACAAATGGAAGGTTACAAAGTATACTGAAAGACACCAATCGACATCCCATTGGGAGAGTACGTTTAGCTAGGAATGTTATATTCGGTATGTGATCAGAAGGTGATTGATGCAGGCAGGATAAAGATTAAACATCTTGTTTCCCGCCCGCCACCAACATGATTGACGGTAAGATAGGTAGTTATTAATTTAACGCTTATTACTATTAATATTATCTGATAAACATGATAATATCTACTAGCATACAGCGTGATATCTACTGTTTTAACTAGTTAGTTATGATAGCCAGTATAGACCAAGACTAGATGATATACACACCGACATAATAATACTCATATATAAACCGACACGATATTCATATACACAGACGTAATACTCATATAAACCGACATAGCACTAATACCGACATAATACTCATTACACCGCCATAATACTCATAAAAATCTAAAAATGACCGCAAATAACTATATATTGGCTAGATGATATAAACCGACATAATACTCATTTAAAGTGACATAACATTTAAAGCTGACATGTACTCATATAAACCGAGTTCAAGTCGGCAAGACAATCATCAAAGATACACCTATACGATTGGTGGGGTATCAGCGTATCGTCGATCGGACAGAACAATAAACCTAGGCCCCCGGTGCTTCAGACTGAAGCATGACGTTGCCCGTTTTCAATAGCCCAATAACATTCAAAACTTAGGACGTAAACCTCCATTCATTTCATTCGCTGACCAGTACCTGTTCGACTTGAGGGTAGCAGCTCTGGAGTTTATCTAAGAACAATAATAAAGTTGTAGTAAACAGGGTGATTGGTTTATCTCGAGATCAGATGGCTAGAAAACACCACTATTAAGATTTACTAGGTAGATAAACAGACCCCAGCCTCACTCTAATCTCAGTTGTTTATAATAGTTCAATAGATTATTACCATTATTTTATTAATATTATAATTCTTGGCATACTTTTTACAATCATCTGGTTAATATGCCAACATCTAAATTAACATCACAATTTGAAATTCAGAGTATTACCAGCAGACTTTTGAAAGACTTACGGGTTAATGTACAGTTTATTTAAGCTAACCACTGTTGTGATATCACTAACCCGACAAATCTAGCCCTATCCGTTCCTCAGACGTGATATACGGATGTCAAACCGACACGTTTAGAGCCAGACACAAAATGACACATTTAATCGTAGTTGCTCCGATCAAATTCTGGATCTCTTGTTTTAGAGAATTTTCACCATGACAAGAGCATGAAATTTTAAAATCTTTAGAAAGCTGAACCATCTCAAACTAGCTGAGAGGCATCAGAATTGATGTATGGAATGATATGAATCCGTTATATTAAAAATAAATGTACCTTATTGATCAACAAAAACGAATTGATCGTACGTCTTGATATGAGAACTGGGGTGTTTTAAAGATCATGTCAGAATAAAGGTGTTAATTTAACCCGAGTTTAAGAGTATAATGTATATTAATAGTAATATTCAGATATTAACAGCTCCAGATAACGACTCTACCAGTCAATATTGAAAACGGTCGGTCAAACCTCGATAATAGCCATGATGAAAACATAAATACAGAACTGACCAGACCTCGTCAAAACATGTAGTCTTAGTAATTAAAAACAATATCAAACAGAATACTACGGACTCCTGTGTGTTTACATACTCCTTTGTTTTTCTTTGATACGTTTTCTACAACCTTGATGTTGAAGCTTTCTTATATTTCTTTCTTTCATTCTGTTTTGTATTTTATTTTCTGATCGTACATCACAGCTCGTATTTCTTACAGAAATCATCAAAATAATGCAGCACATTATTCAGAACCTTTCAAGAGATATCAAAACTGTTTCAATATATACTCTAAGGAGGGTAATTCTAATTGGAGTGTCTACTAACAGCATCATTTACTGGCTGTGGTAGTGAAGGACGATTAACCACTACAGTGGTCTATTCAACAGATGATAGTCTCGTAAATATTGGTCTATTCCAATTGATGGAGTCCAATTCCAGCTACCCATAGATTAATTTGAGTAAAAAATTTGAGATAATTCGGTGTCCAGTAACCATATATCTAGCCACTACAGTCGCCTCTTCAAGTCAATCTACTTAATCTATGCTATCCATAGCCCTTTAGAGTCAAAATAAAAATATTCGACCTGGAAAAGCTTTATCAGATGAACACATACATACCACTTAATGACTTTAATACTTTGAGATTATTCGGTGTCTGTATATCATTTATCTATGAGTTATTATACTGCTGGGTACTAAGTGATTCTAACAGACAAATGTTTGAATTACGATGACCATTTATCATTAAAGCCTTCATTTCTGTTCGACCCAATGGTCAGGATGATGTATTGGAGTCAGGAGTAGACTATAACAGTTTAACTAATCTTACTATGATAAATAATATACTTACAACTATTAACAAACTGATGTTAACTTTAGTTTAATAGCACTTTAACTACATGAAAGCAAACTTTTCTATTGTCAGTTATAATTGAATTTCAATCGACATGTATCTTCCATGATCACAATTCACAAGTAAAAGTTTTAATCCCAAGAAGAAAACAGCAAACACCCATCAAAATCATAAGTCCACAGATGGACAAGAAGGCAAACATGTTGGATCAATCAAGGTGATAAAACTATTGAAGGTACACATGAAAGGTGTTCAACAAGTAACTTGGGTCATACCAAATGGATGAAAAAGTCGATTGCCCATGGTGTTTTCTGTAGAGTTTCCCCACACCTGCCAAGATAGCATAAGAACTCGAGTACTAACGATCCAACCCGCAAAACGAAATATCACTGACTTAATTTCTTCAGCCCTGGTTTCTCTAAGAGAGCTGTCTTTTGCTACATTTTGAAGCATTAATCGTGTCATCTTTTGATGAGAAGGACTAAAACTCACAGAACCTACTGGAACGACAAGACGATAAAAGAACTCGCCATCGACTGGAATGCGATTTGGAATAGTACATGTTAATGTTAATTCAATCATCATAATAAATAGTAAACCATTTGAACAGAAATCACACTATGTGCTGTTAAGTAAATGTACAATTAGTTCAGTTATTTACTTTTTGTTTTGTTCATTTATTTCCAATATTCGTTGTCCTGGATTACCAGTGTTATTCATCAACAATAAATTAGGTCATCTGAAGCTGTGAACTTTAACCTATAAGCAATATGGTGATACCCCTGATAAACTTCCGGTATGTAAGAGTAATATACCCCTGTGGTTTAGAAGAGATTATAATACTGTATATTAATAACTTGATATTTATAGCCCCACTCCCCCCGCATCAATATTATTATTATTGAAAGGTCAGTCTTTATCATATATCATAACATATCTTTTAGTCTTATTAGATAGTATTATATCACTGATATATTTCTAGTTCGAAGCGACCCCACGCCCCTTGTGCCTACCCTGTATCCTACATATCTTTTAGTCTTATTAGTTAGTATTATATCAGACAAATCCTTTCAATAAAATCAGATTGAAGCTAAAACTAATAATCTTTTCGAGCAATAAAACATAATTTTATATTTTTATCTCCATAACCTACTGCTATCAACTGGATTGCTGTGTATTTTCTAACATTCAGTTCGGTGATATATTCTTCGCTAGAAATTTATCAATTATTCAGTCACTGATGAAGACTTAATCTAGCTCAAATTCTCGCCAAGTTGCCATCAGTAATTTAAAATCCAGTTGTTCTCAGGTTCTACCCTTTCTAAAGCCGGTTTGAACCCCTTTCAGTTTCAATTAAGACACAAAACCAGTTACCATGAATTATGATATCTGATTGTGTTTTAACTTACGAACTCTTAAATAATCTTGGCCAAGTTTTTCAGGAAATGATAGAAAGAGGGGTTGGTAATACATCCGATCCCCGAAACAACCACAAATGGTCTGTTACGGAAAGAACTACTCAGGGTGTGAATATTGCAATCACCAGGTGCATAAACTTGTCAAATTTTTATTCCGAACTTTCGAGATAATCCTCTGCGGTTAGTAAAAATTACAATCGGTTGATAGAAACCATCTCCTGATAAAATAATTATATCTAAGTTGGATATTTTGATAAAATGATTATAATGATGTCTATATCATATCGCCCGGTAATTAGTTAATTAAGTAATTAGCGAGATGAATATCTTAGTCGTAGTTGTATGATTTACACCATGCCTGGTTCTTATAAAATTTGACTGTGCTCAATGCTCCATTACAACTAGAGGTGTTGTATTATCTAACAATTATACGGAGAATTATTCTTTACTTACAAACCTGGCATAAAACTATTCAATTTCACGACGGTCTGAACCCAGCTCACGTTCCCAGTTTGTGAGTGAACAATCCAACGTTCATCTCGTACTAGTCAGTAGCCGCTCGTTCGTAAAGAGTTCCCTACCAGTAAGGTAAAACTAACCTGTCTCAAGAGGGTCTTAATTCAGCTCACGTTCCCTGTTGGTGGGTGAACAATCCAACGCTTGGTGAATTCTGCTTCGCAATGAAAGAAAGAGGGGTTGGCAAAACCGAAAGCTAACGGAAGCGCAATCTGCATTCATGATTCCTTTAGAAAATAGAGATAAATGGGTTTTTGTTTTCATACCAGCCTCTCAAGACTGCTTTTTTTCTGACAGATGCATGATTGAAATCTAGATCGTATGTGTCGCCTTACGTGTACGGGCATACACATATCTGACTACACCCACTTATATAACTGTAAAACGGATAAGTGTGATGACAAACGAAAATCCGCGACGCATGTACATCAAAACTCGAGAGCATCGTTTACTCTTACTCTAGTGTAAATTTTACTCAAGCAAATAGTTGACTGTGTGTAGATAATATGTAGAACATGATCTGTTAATGAATGAATTATCCGCTAATTACATCTGATTATAAACCAGAGACAGACTGGCTTGATGAATAGAGGTAGTAACATATCCACAAACATAAACACCAATTAGCTTGTTTCTTACGAATAGTACGGTAAGTATGATGCGACTTTTCCGTACTGCACAAGGCCAATTTTCTTTTGATGTAAAAAGTCGATTCAATGGTGTTTTGCACATTTCTTGTAAAAAAAAATTAGAGACGAAAAACTGGTCGAATTCGGTGATATTTTCAAAACTTCATCAACTATCAGGAGCTAAAACTTTGAAATAAAGTGACATATCGTATATTGGTGTACAGTTGCCAAGCCATAATGGGGATTTTCTGATGATTGGCGAGGTGAACGAAACATGCTATGAATCTGCTTTCCAAATGAGCCTTATTCTAAGGAACACGTTTGTTACCTGGCACTGTTATGACATTACACCACGACAAAAGCTTCGACCAACTTCTCTGACTTCTCTAACGAAATAACCTACTGCAGAATTTGCATAACTTTATTCAACCCTAGTTTTACTCTTGTATGTATGCTAACGACATTGATCTTAATTCAGTTAATAACATTATACTTAAATTAATATTAAGATAGAACTGAATCTCATCTCAATCTGAATCTCTATCTGAAGATCTGCATGACCTTATTCATGTTGTATTTTTTGTATGTATGTTAACGACCTTGGTCTTTATTTAGTAAATAACATTATACTAATTGAATTAATATTTCTAAAAACTATCAGAATGCCAAGTTTTGACATAATTTTACCTGGCATCAGGTAAACACATGTAACGGGGATGGTTTATTAGAGTCGAGGCAGGGGGTAGCGGTAAAACTCTCTCTCATTCTGTATAACTCATCAATCTAATATAGCTAAAACTATTACAATGAACTACTTACTTCACCAAATCGACTGGAGCATGATTGGTACCAGTTAGTCATCTTCTCTATCCTAGTCAATCCAGCAATGAAAACCGAACTATCAGTGATGCAATTCGGAGAGGCTGACATGGCGTCTAGTCGTTCGGATGGGACAATAAACCTGGCCAAATTGAATTTCACCATACATAGCGTGGCCTGTCTTCATTTAGACGCAGAAGAGTAGGACGTAAAACTCTATTCATTTCATTTGACTCGATGTCTGTACATATATTTATAAACATTTGAAGATAAAGATATATATGATACATCAACAAGACATTTCTGTTGGCCTTCAGTATAATAGTAAGTATATATGTATTAGTAGAGTGATACTAGAGTACGATGGATCAAGCTGTGAATAAAAGCAGAACCAAATATAAATCCCACTGGGCCTTAGACTATTATAAATTACTATTACTAACTATCCATGACAGCTCGACATCTTTAAACATGTGTAGCTCATTTCTACTCTCAGAAAAAAATACCAAGATTTAATTATTTTTACCTTAATTAAGACTGCTTTACCTCGTTCTTTCCCCTGATCGATTTGCCTGTCATTATCTCTAAGAGTCTCGAATCAGTTTTTTATACAGTTGGCGTTGTTTTGATCTAGTAGCTATAATAGATTTCTTACACCAGTTATTGTCGACTATTTCTTCTGTTTGCTTCATTATGCTAGTTAGTTTTTGTTTTAAATGATAATAAACGATCAGATTGATTGGTGTACGTGTTGTGATAATGCTAGGTTTTAGAAAACGTTGGTTACCAGAACTAAGAGACATAAAAACACGCTCAATAATCATTATACTACCTAGCGTGTAACTTCAATTCAGAAAGCGTTAGTTTCTAGATACATAAAGTACATTAGTGAATACGAGCTCAATACTGGTCGCAAAACAGTAAATCTTTTTCAGATCAATTGGTACAGTTTCGTTACCCTCTAATATTCCCTGGAATAATGACCCTTTGGTTCTTTAATACCCTGAAATATTACTATTGTTACCACGACCAGAGATCCATTATAACCAGTTTACATTACTCCACTGAATAGAGCCTGTTCTTATGGTATTGATAGTCTTGCCTTCAGTTACCTATTGTTATATTAGTATCAATGTGTAGAGAAAAAAAAAGCATAGCAGCGCTTAACTCAAAACTGGATTTAATACCTGTTTTCACGTGCGCTCTCTCTTTTCTCTCTTACTAGTTTACCGTCAGTGAGTGAGTTGCACGCGGTTCCTGTAAACTGTACAAGATAGAAGTCATACATTGTAAAAGTCCAAGCGGTGAGATGAAAGTGTTTGACTGTTAAACTAGATGTATCAGAGTTTCGGTCTGTCCTCTTCGTCTCAATACTGAGTGTGGTACCACTGAACTTGTTGTCAGTTAGACTTGGATAACCCTTCTTCAACAGGGCGGACTCCGCGTGACGGACAAAACGGTGCGAATCAATCCTTCTGTCTGCCTGACTGATTATCGGAATTGAACTACCTGTGTCAATTCAGGGTGATAATCTAACTGTTTCCAACTCCACTGTTTATTGGAATATCTAGTGTTTGGAGACTTTATTAGTGTTCTAGTGTTTCTTATTACGATGAAGTCCTGGAATTTTAACTTGTCCTGGCTCGTGGGTAAGTTGTAGTGTCATTCTTTGTTTATTCTTTTCCAGTTTGAAAAAAATAAAACATGTATTTAGTGTCAATTTGAAAAAAACTTCACAATTTTGTCTGAGCTCAACAGACTAGTGCAGTACTAGGGTGAAGTATCTTCTTAACTTCTTACAAACACTTACAATATAATATAACCAGGAACTAAGTATCAGTAGTGTATTCAACCAACATGGAGACATTCAGTTAAATCAGATTATTTCAACGTACACAGATAGGGTCGGTATCTAATTTTCAATAAGTATACATCTAATATAAAAGAAAAATATACCGAACAATCTTGGGAAAAATTGATAGACACTTTGCTTTTTTCATATGAGCTCATCTTATGCTCCTAACAAGACCGTGATTCGGATAACATCCATAGTCAAGCCAGGTGAATTGCAAGCTAAAAGCTGTTACTAGAACTCATGAGCAGAATTTCCCATCAACTTGTGTTAGAGTAATTTTTGTCAAATTGTAACGTCATTTTTAGATATTGCTCTTTCATATTGTTATTACAATACACATAAAAACAATCACTTAAATACAATTTACCAACAGAAGTAAGAAAACGAGAATTGTATGAACTAAAATCGCTATTTCTTCTGGGATAGGTTTTTATGAATGAGGCTCTGATTGACTGATACAAATATAATGAAGACATGCTTAGTTTTTCTATCATGATTGTATTAAAGGGGAACAGTCGGTATTTTCAGGGATTTATTGTGCTTTAATAGTCTTAACAAATACTAAAACGAACGAAAATCATATAATACCTTCAAATATACCTCAAACTAGAAATTTCACTGTTTATTTCTATATATATATGTTTTCAAAAAATGGCATAGTCTCACTATATTCGAGTCGAACGCGAATAATTATGGATACACATGGATTTAAATACTTAAATTTCGACGATGAGCTGTCAATACTATTACTGATTATGTAAGCTGAAAAAAATCCTATTTTTGAAACTAAGATATGATTGGTCGAACGATTAGTGAAGGTACCCCTATAATTTCCCAATTTATAAAATACCCTCCAGAACAATGTCAAAATTTAATAATGTCCAAACAGAACCATTCTGTATGACTATATTGTCGTTAGTTTCTATGTTAAAGGATTGTAATTCTGTTTTGTGGCATTAACTGATAACTCTCCCTGGTAATCTTGTATCGGTATAATATCAGCCATCGATCATGATTTACTTTCTAGTATGTGAAATGTGAAATGTTTTTTGTCATAAGAGGAGAAAAAATTAAAGACTGAACACGACTGGCTGAATAAAAACTCTATGTAACATCATGAAGTCACTTCGGACAGCTCCCTATGAGAGTTCACATAACACTTTTTTAAAGGGATGGAAAGAAGGTTTCTTAAGGTTTTATGTGTGTCGTGAACACTGATAGCATCAATTTGCATCATTCCAATTTTCAGTCATACGTCTGATTGAAAATCGAAATGGTGCATGCAAATCGATGATACTAGTGCCCCCGATACGCATGTAAAGTTAGAAAACCATGTTACAAAAACATTCTGTTCGGTATTTTAACTGAGAATCCAGAGTTAAGTAAAAGAGATGGAAAATGAATTTGTTGATGAAAGATGTTAGAGAATATATTATCACCAGATGAAGTCGGGAAGTGTGAATTGTTTTAACTGTAAAATTTCACAACTAGTCTTTGTGTTGGTATCACCTCAATCTGTTAGATATTTCAGTTAAATTCCAGGTTTTTATTTTATACAGCATCTGATTACCCAGGTATAGTTTCCAAAGTCTTTATTGAATTAGAACTCAATTAAAATAGGCATTGTGTAGGTGTTGGAACCTAAGCAGTGGATAAAAATAAATCCGTTGAAGCAAGACAATTCCGTTAATCAACATCTTGTCCAAAGTATGGCAAAAATCAAGAGTAAAAATATTATAGTAGTGGAATCATCCAAAGAGAAATACCATCAGGTGTTTCAAAAAAAGTAATCATGATTTGCTTCGTTCGACACCCGCCAGTACTATACAGGTCAATATCATGAGATACAATCAGATCAATATGTCTGACCAAATAAATCAGCCAAGATGCAAGATGGTCACCCTTCGAGAACACTTGATGGCGCGATTCTACTAGGTTTGTCAACTCGCCAACCATAGTCAATAATTTATTCATTTTGGTATTAATATACATTATAAATTTGATTGACACTGAAACCCTAAAAAACAGTATTAGCTACCTGTACTTCTGAAAAGTTGACGATAAGAAATAAAATTAGGTATCTGGCTCTGATGTCCAGATTAACATTGTGGCTTACTTGCCCTTTCAGTACTCATCATGCCACAACGCATTGAGTTGGCCAACTCGAAATCTCGTTTCCAGAATTTACACACTTTATGATGTCAGACAATATGTAAGTTGAATTACTCAGTTACAGGTCGTTAAATAAGGTTAAAGTGAGCAAAACATGCCTCGCCACAAAACACATCTGAAAGCATAAAATATCATTCTTAGATTAGAAACAGAGTGGGTGGTCTATCTCAATATGAAAACTGTAATATTTGTCAATGGTTTTTGATATATTTATATAAGTCAGATGAGTAAATGTTAGTTTTAACCGATAACGATTCGATACATGTTAACAAGTTTAATAAAAATGAATGTTACTGAGCTGAGTTTGAAGGTGGTAGATCTCTTAATTTCTTTAAATACAAGATTGGTGTCAAGAATAGATCTTTGGTTTTCCATTGTACCCTCTGTGGAGGATGTATAGTGGACAACCCAATGATAAATATTATAAGCAATATCAACTCTCTGAAAGGTTGTTAAACGTAGATATCAGATTATTAGCAATATGTTTATATGTAATATGATGCGGGGCAGGGTCATCCCTCTCTGTATTAGGAAACGTCAATCTCTCCTTACCTTAAATAAATGGAAACAAACATTAATAGCTATTGAAATTCTCTGAAAAGGATGCCAAGTAACATAGTGTTATTCGGAGAATTTTATCAAAATGACAATTGGGTGGTTTTGAATCAGTTTTGATAAATTTATTCAGCTGATTTTGTTGTGAGATATTGTTAGACTAATGGATTAAAATGTCATCTTCATCATTATTTATGAGTTTTAGTATATGAAAATATAATTATGTATAATCTCTAGAGGTTGGCACTTGAAGCTGCAGCCAGGACAAAATGAGTATAGTAGTTAATTCCACCCCCATGTTGAATTGTATATTTATTACAGTATTAATGATCACTGGTTAAACCATTACTTCACTCAGTCTTACCTCATTCTAACTCCTTTCTTAATAACCAGAATCGACAACCAGAGGGTTAATCCTGCTTTGATTGGATCGGTTTGGTAAACACATTGTTACATACTTCCCGTAGTTGATACAACTGCTAAAACAGTTATCTTTCCTTGATAATAACTTGTACAAAACACTCGAGTCATTTTTTGTGTATTTGTTTAAGTCTCGATGCGATATTAAGAGATCATTATAACGTCCGTGACGTTAGCGTAACCATCATTAGGAACGTAACGACCCAGAAAACGACGTAACGACTCACTATCGATACGGTATTGTTTACTTAACATCCGGTCTGAACAAGGCGTCATATGGCGAACTTTTGTCAGGGATTTGTCAGATATGGAGGCTTTTGTCGTTTTATTTGATTGACATCATACGTCGCTAAAACTGAACGTCGTAAGTAAAAATCCGACCGACAATTATCAAACGTCAGCTAATAGATTTTACACCACGAAGAGAAACACGATATATGATCTCCAACCCATTAGCTGAAGTTGATAAATTATTGAGATGGAATATTTTTTATCAGAAAACCCTTTTTTCACGAAAACAATCTGTGGCCATCGTTTCCCTTTTAAAGTCGACTTAAAGCCGACTAGGCATTTTCGGGTTACTGAGTGAATCTCTATTTTGCCAGGGCAGCGGCAACTGAAAAAAAGAGCAAGCTAATGCCGCTGTCCTGGCAAAATGTCCCTCATTGCACCCTGCATGGCGTTGCCCTTCTTCATAAGCCCACGTGGTGCAGAAAAGTAGGACGTAAAACTTCATTTCATTTCATTTTTTCGATTTTCTAGTTACAAATTTAAAAAATACAAGGCTCAAGGACGCTTCCAAAAATTAACTTTGATAAGAAAATACCTGTAAATTTACCTTGATAATTGTAAATAATTACAACCATACTGACAACATTGTTGCTTATTATTCCGACTTCCGGTAGTAGTAACTGGGGATTATCGTCAGACATTATCAGAATATCTGAACTCTGTCTGTATATCACACTGGTGTTTCTCTTTTAACTTTGATCAGAAATATTAGCTGGACTTTTGGGGGAATTTTACTGACTAGATCTGAAGTCACTAGTTTTCTTCGTTGACTAGTACGACCAGCATTGACAAGCTGTTTGAAAAGAGCTCATCATTATGCTACTGGTAAATGTTTCGAAGGTTTAAATCTAAATCAGGATAGGATTTCCAATTTTCGAACTGAAAACGTAATCAAAGTAAGTAAAGCAAACTGATTTTATTGAATGGGCCTCGTCCTCTGACCACTTCTTTAGTCTCTGATGATCCATATTCCTCTCGACTTTCGTGATATTTCATTAGGTAGTTGGTATTGAAATATCCGCCCAATGAGTTAATAAATTTAATAATTTAAGGTTATTTTCTGGTTCCGTTCTTTATCGTATGGACCTTAGAATAAGAACTGATGAAACTCTATAGCAGTATAAATACCTATAACCTATTTCACAATCTTCAACAACCAATGTGTAACAATTCTAATAAAAACAACAGCTCAAGCGAATCACCAACATTAGTAAAGATAAGCCAGGGTTTATCATGAAACTATTTCCTTGATATTCTACCCTGACTCGGTACAGACTTGTATGTTTTGATACAGTAAATACCAACCATTTTGTACCCGGGTCTGTTTAGAAGTTTTTAATCTCGTGGACTATCGTATTCCATTAGGGGATAATGATTTCATGATTAGATTAGTTTTTGGGGTTGGATGTTCTGCAATCTAGCGATGCTCCTGTTTTATTTTAACAAACCCTACTATAAACAATGTAAGCTCCTCCAAGGGGTAACAATTTTGTCGTAAGTACGGTATTTCTCTCACCCAGAGTCGCAAATCATTTCGATACTTAAGACAGCAAAGCGATATTTTCCCATCTCTAAAACTCTTTTGCTAATAAAGTCAGTCATTATTTATCAATCGTAGAAATAGCAAGGTTGGACATAGTGCTGGTCATCTATTTAACTCAACTTTCTATTGAACTCTTTCTCACATTCATAGGAGAGTTTATTTGTATAATAAGGCATGATTTGTATTTATATCCAGCCTAGAGTAAAAGGATAGTTCTGACTAATTTCATCCCTTGTACAATCACATCTTGTGCATAAATTTCTCTTGTATAGAGACAGCTTTGCCGAACAACACTAGAAAACCTCGATGAATCAAAATGAACTTATAATGATGTTTATTTGGTGATTCAGTCAAAACCGTTTCTCTGAAATTGATACAGTTCCCTGAACACCATCAAACAATGCTGGTACGAAGCTTTCTTACCCTCAAGGTATGTTAATTGTAAAATGGCTACATTTAGAGAATTAAACTATTTGAGGATATTTTGATGATGGGGCTTCAAAGAAATATGTACAGTGTTTAAGAATAGAACTGGAATGTCGTGGAGAGGGTCAAGTACTTTGAAGTAGAGGTCAATTTAACAGTCAAGAAAACTTGTTTCTGTCCCTGCGGACATGGAGAGAGAAGTAAATGGACGTGGAGACTGATTGATTGACGGGTCTATTTTATTTCAATGATTCCAATGTGTGGTCTAAATCGACACTTCACGGATCTCTTTTTCAAGATGATGCCTATCTCACTTCACTATTTATACCAGAAAGACTTATTTCCAGTTTATAAAAGTCAAGCTACCGACTTGACTATGTCAGTGAAGCTAGTCGGTTGGGCTAACATGGAAAATAGTTTTGTCATACATTAAACCAAGGCTAGATGAGCGACAAGTTTAACAGGAAATGCATGTTCCTCGGTGTACACTGTATGACTTCACACGTCTCCATTAGCATAGTCAGAGGTGTAGAAAAGAAAGACGCAAAACTCATAGCATCTCTTACTGCCCAGCGACTTCAAATGGTGAATTGATAATCCAATACAGCCTTCAGCCATGGTATTCTCTGCCAACAATTAAAACTCGTCAGATCTGGGCTGATGGTCTTTGATAATTTCTCATTATTGTTATTCACAGCTTTAGGCCAATGGTTTAATTTGTTTAGATTCTACCGAGCATGCCTGATTTGATCTCGGACTGATTCTGGAATGAAATCTGTTGTCTAATTCTCTGACCCATCATGCCTGATTTGATATCGGACTTGACTGAAGAAATACGTCTAGTGACTGACGAATTGAACAGAAGATGACACAGACAGTTAAGATATTCATGTCTATACAGAGACTGAAATGAATCGTGGAACAAGTACATGTGATAATACTCCCTTCCACTCACAAACCCAGGCCCGTTGCCAGACTCGATTGTTCGGAGGGAAGGGGCAAGTAATATATCCGGACAGGCAATGGGGTATGGTGTTTAGTTGCAGTAATGAAATTGGTTGGTTATCAGAACAGAACATGGTAAGACCGCAACGTATAACAGGATAATCGAATTTCTCCGGACCGCCCCAACTGAGGTGAGGATCTCTTTGAAAAGCGGGACGTAAAAGTTGGGAATAAAACTCAGAAGAAGCGTTCTAAATTTAAATTTTATCAAAGAACAAACGAATCGTGCATATTGACAGCAGATTCTTGATAAACGTCCCACCTCTTTAAAATAAAAAAAAACTTTAGTTCTAAGAAGAAAAGACGCCCATGATGTTTACACAAAAACTTTGATACAACTTTGATTGGAAGATAAAGAACGGAAACTTTTTGATTTCAACTTGAAATAAACTTCCGGGTTCTGATCATTGCATCTTGAATAATCTTTTCTTTATGTAGACCGTAGACTTGATAACACTTTGATAAAAACCTGAAACATGTTGAAAGACAAAGAGAATTGTGAACAGTCAGTTTCTCACCTTGATCGTCTGTCAATGAAAACAATTTAAAAGGTATGAAAATGAGATAGAGTTTTACGCTCAACTTTCCCGGGCTACTAAAGATGGGCATTGTCATTATAGTGTTACGTCCTACTTTAGGCTAATGCGGAAACTTTTTTCCAAGACAGCGAAATTTGCCTATTGTTTTATGATATTTAACTGTTAAGTGATCATTAACGAGCACAGCATGTAGCACACAGGGCCTCGATTTCATTGTCCCATCTACCCAATCACGATGGCAGGCCCACCAACTTACATCACTGACAGGGTGAAACCAGGTTGAGAGAAATGTTTAAAGATGAGTTAAGAGTGATGTTTATGGATGATGAAATGTTAAAAAGATATAAAATGTATCTATTACCAGTTTGAAGTAATATGATATATTGTCTTTATGATAATCTCCTGGTATTTATGATTCCATCAAATATAAAACATTATTACACTACTCGCTACTCGTTCTTTCTTTAACTTGACTTAAGGATGAAATGAAGTTGCACGTTCCACTATTTTTTTTAACATGATTGGATCAATAAGGTGGACCATGGAGGAAACATGCCAAGACATTGATATTGACGTTCTCGTTTTATATTTCCAGTAAGGGATCTTTCCAAGTAAACCTGTACCCATTTACCAGTTGAAATAATGAGGTAAGATTACTTATTCAAGGTCAGCATATCGTGATGGCAGTATTCTAATGACAGATGTTTATTAAAGCAGTCAGTTGAATTCAGATAGATCACACTCCGAGAGAGTGGTTTAGTCTACACGAATTCTTTTTGGTACAAGTTGTTGACGGATTGGTAAAAAACAGTTTTAAAAACGTATTGATGAATTGATTGAACACAACGTTTCCTTAACGCTGATGAGTGATTGTGATGGTCTAAACTCTGCAATACCGAGATCTCAGGTAGTAGGATGAATGAAATATATAAATGCGAGGAGATAAAATCGCAGGCTAACAAACCAATAATTCCGGTACACAATCAACCATTTAACAATCTCAATGATTTCAATATGTCACTATATCACTGGATTTGACAGATTGGCATCCATGTCTTAAATGTCCTTTGAACAGTATATAATATTTTGAACATCATTCACACAAAATTCTGAAGACCTTTTTCTAAATTGTGAATGTTTACAATTAACATGTAGATTAGTCACATGTACGTTATAATTTAGTCTGTGTATGTATTTAGCGTTAAAAGGTTTAAGACAAGGTTGCCTTCTTTCTCCCTTTTTATTAATATAGTGTCTAAACGACTGTATAAAACTTTTCATCTTTAGTTTATCAACTTTCTCTATTCTGATTGATTCCAGCTGGCCATTTTATATACAAAAATTAATAATTGTATAATTCCTATCTATTTTAATAAATAGGGAACGTAAACTGTATATAAAGTCGGCAAAGATTAAAGAAAGATGAAAATCATCTGGAAAGTTGCAACTTAGAAAAAAAATTAGCCAAAACTAAGAAAAACGGTGTAGTTTGGTGATTAACCATGTAAGAGACGATAACGTGGCTAATAATGGCGGTGAGATTAGATAATATTGTTCTTAGAATTTTCATCCTCGGCCAGATGTGAACATATTATACCATAGTATTAACTTATAATAGATCAGATTTACTCCCCGCTTTATATTTAGATGACTTCTTCGAGGTAAAGGATAGACAAAACCACGAGGAGTAAAATGAGTTCATAAATATAACTATCTAAATCGAAATTTATCTTAAAAGATCCTAAATAGCTTCCAAATTCAATGTCTAGATATAGGATAAAAATATCACGAGGAGAATATTGAAAACACCACAATAAGAATGATGCCATTTAACTATCCAAATCTCAGACCATGTGCATTAGGTTCAAAAAAAACTTCCAAATTCAATGAGGTAGACATGTAAAAGTTCATTAGTTATCTTTGATCATATTGTTCAAGATGAAAAGAATGAAAAAAAAATAATCGAAACACTAATCTGAACCAGCCTTTGCCACGTAACGCAGTTTTTACCAGGTTTCAATTTATATATTAGTGATGCACATGTCGTTCTTGAGTCAAAATATTTAATATTGATATCTTCGATCCAGTAATGTGAGCAGTATTGTCCAACCAAGAACCAGATTAATCAGCTCTTTGTGTTAGTAGACAGTTTTCTCTGAGTGCAGATCAATGTGGCTTCTGAATAACGAACTAAGGTCAAAGTGGTGATAGTGTATATGCAATTACTAGCTGATACTAGGTGGGAACGTCAAGTTATGTCATTGGAGTCGGTTAATTAACCCTACAGCTGGTGAACGCTGTGTCTACAACTCTCTTGTTTCATAGAATATTCCTGCTAAAAAATATACTCGAGATCTTGTTAACTCTGCAGTATAAATAAAACGGAGAAAGAGGCTTGCGTGTGATGAAATCTTATAACACATTCTTATTTTTCATCATTTATTCTATTCCTAAATGGTGTCTATGGTTGAGTTTTCATACTCAATACGCCTTCTTCTGGGTTAAATGGCTCCTAATGATTAGACACAAATATACAAATTGATTTCCATAACTTACTTGCAACGTTCCGTGATGTTTTGGATTTGACAAAAAGGATCAGCTTGCCAGGTTCGGGAACGACGGTAGAGTCACAGTTATTTTTATTGTGTATAGATATGGTAGAGAATATTACTGAACTCTGCTGTTTATTCAATCAAAGAAAAAATTGTCTATCTGCCTGAAAAAGATGTGGAGTTGACAAACCAAAAATTATAATTAGCTGTGTTGGCTCTCTACAGTTGATATCGAGTTGACAAACAGAATTATAGAGAGGCATCAGGCGAACAACATGAACTACCTAATAAATACTAATACTAGTAATACTCTATAGTCAGTCGTGAAAGATAGAGTAAATTATGGTAAATTATAGAAGATAAGCGAAACAAAATCTCTGGTGGTAGAAGATAATATATTGTTTATTGAAATAATACAGAAAGTTTACAGCCCGACTATCTTACTTACAGTTACCACAGATTGACTTTTTCGATAGACAATGGTCCTGGCAAAATTTCCTCATTGCACACTGCATGGCGTTGTCCGTCTTCATTGTACCATTAGGTGCAGAAGAGTAAGACGTAAAACTCCGTTCATTTCATTTCGTTTTCTGATAGACGATGTCATCCCACACTGCATGGCGTTGTCTGTCTTTTTTAGACCCAGAAGGTGAAGAAAGCTGGGCGTAAAACTCCATTTCATTTCGTTTCTAAGAGATCCAAGGTTCCCACTAAAAACAATCACAAAGGGGCGCAACGTTAACACTTTCAGAATAAAAACCAACGCACGAGTACTAACCGTTAAATCCAACTACAAATACTACATCTGCGACTACCAACAACTACCTAGTATGCGATATCAGTATCTGCTGGACGCGAATGTTAACTTGTCATCTACCAACAACTACCTAGTCTGTGATATCGTTTAGCTGGACGCGAACGTTAACTTGTCATCTACCAACAACTACCTAGTCTGTGATATCAGTATCCGCTGGACGCGAATGTTAACTTGTCATCTACCTACCTGCCTACTTACCGTTAAACACGTATCAGAATGGCATCAGGTTAACAACTAGCAATCGTGTCTACAAGTTGACAAAATCAATGAGATTGACATGAATGGGTTTTATAATTTTATTTTAGGAGTAAAATATCAGGGTGGGAACGAAACTGTGAGACGACCTTTCATCAGCATCATGAAGACTTCAACACAATCCTAATAAAGTTTACTGTTTGAATTTCAAAGGAAGAAATGGTGGAGAAAAATCAGAGACTGTTCACTGATCATATTACTAGACAAAACACAGAATTTTAACTCCGAGTTTGGTGCCATAACTTGGTTATTGAGATGTTTATTCAATTAAAATGCACTTCTCAAACTCTCCAAATTAACGTCTCGAGTTTCTGTTTTATGAAATTATTAGGCCGATTTAAATATCTGCATAAAAACTTGGGTTAAATGTAAATTTTCTCACACCTCGTTGAGGGCAATGTTAACAAAGAACAGTTTGTTTTCTGAAGCTTTCAACGAAATAAAATGTCTACAAGATTTCCTTCAAATCTAAAAATACCAAATATTGTAATATATCAATAACAAAACTGATTTGAGTGAGTAAAACGTTTCAAACAAGTTTCTTTTTTCTGTTTTCTGCTGAACTAGACTGTCAATACATCGCTGAATTGAAGACAAAACGTTGTTTGGAAACAGCTTTATAAAACTGAACGTTGGGCTACTTTCTTTATTCACATGTAAATTGTTGAAACGTTAATGAAACATTTCGTCAATATAATGGCACATAATTGAAATGACATCAAAATAAATTGTAGCTATATGTGCAACAGTGCAACATTATTTAGCAAAAAAATATCACCAATAATGTTTGTTAACTAAAACATTTATAGTGAAGAGGTATCAAAATAAGACAGAAAATCAGAAATAACGGAGCATTGACGATTTATTCGTGGAAATATTTTATCCAAGAGGTATCAGGTGCTGTCTGTAAGTACTAAACCTGAGAAACAATGTACTTGTATCCGCACACGAAATGTACGTGTAATAGACTGCACGTGTGGACTACCAATAGCATGAAATAATATTATATTATAGAAACACCCTGGTAGTGTATCTACCTTAACTTTTCTCACCTGTAACCTCTGATATTCAATTCCCCACAAAAAATGCACACGAAGTTTTCGTAAGTAGTAGGTAACATTTGGGAATATATTTTTGCCAGATAACGCAAGTTTTTTGCTACTTCAGTTGATAGCATTGGCTGAACTGTTTACAAGAAATTACTGGAAAATGTCATAAAAATTGTTACCATTTTTCCAGACTCACTGGAGATTTGAGAAGTTTTTAAATGGCAATCTCGAGTACCTGTAATACTGTATATGTATGCAATTCAACTGGCAAACCATCAAATCAATCCTTATCATTCTCTAGTTAAATAGGTATTAGATATCGTAATCAAGTAACAATCCCAGATAGATCTGTTATTGATGTAGTCGATAATATTTATAAAATTTTACAAATTTTGTAAAAATGTACGTCGTATACAAGGCAACTTCTATAGGTTATTGATAATTAAAGCAACCATCCCATTTAATCTGATTTCGGAAGGCTTGATTCAATTCATAATAAGCCCTTAATACGCTTTATAGTTTATCGTTTACCGAGATATTGTAATTCAGAATCAAAGGCTTAAGGGACTTCGATAATACACAAGCTGTCAAACCATATAGAACCCTAAAAAACATGTTGTTGTTAGTCAGAGTTTGACGCTATGTGATCTTCAGACAACTGACCTATATAATTCAGCCCGTGTTTCTATATCTAGATAGATATGAGTAACATTGCCTATTTATGGAATTAAAAAGGTCATTACTCTTTACAATGTAAAATTATGTAAATAATGGTTGGTAGATGACAGGTTAACGTACGCTTCCAGCAGATGCTGATATCGCAAACTAGGTAGTTGTTGGTAGATGGCAGGTTAACGTACGCTTCCAGCAGATGCTGATATCGCAAACTAGGTAGTTGTTGGTAGATGACAAGTTAACGTTCGCTTCCAGCGGATATTGATATCGCGAACAAGGTAGTTGTTGGTAGTCGTAGTAGTTGGTAGTTGGTTTGGTTCAAATTGGATGATTCTGTGTTGTTGGTTTGTTTGTTGATTCTTCGTTAGATGTGGTCGGGACGAATGACATGGCGGTGAAACTCGGCCCTGGATGGTGTGGCGTGATTTAAACTACATAATACAGGACTTATAGTTTCATATCTAGTATGTCACCTTTAAACCAGTTACTGCATCTGATTGGTTAATAGATATACATAACTCTCAGTTAGATAAATTTAAATTGATTGGCTGAACGAGACAGACAATAGAAACAATATGTTTATAACTAATAGAAATTTTACTACTTATATCATTTCCGCTACAGCAGGTGTTACTAGTTTGGTTAAAATACGGTGGATAAAACAACCAAAAACAACTATAATTGGGTTTTATAACTTACACACGAGTTTAAGACATTCAGGCATCTTTGATGTTAACTTTAATTGGGTCGTTTTGGTTCTAAAATCTAAATTTTAATGATAATGGTGTTCTAGGGCAAGGTCACCCAACATTTTCCATCTTTTTCTTTCTCTACATCAAATATTGCAACTTATTTATGTTATGTTGTCTCAAAGTAACTAATGTTGTACTCTTTAAATTCAAAGTTTATAAGTCGAGGGTCATTTCAAGAAGTCCATTAGGAAATATCAAGCGATTTAATAAAAGGTTTTAAATGTATTGAAGTCGAATATGACATTTGAAATGCTCTGTAAACTTTTTAAATCCGGTTTTCTGACAATTGGACACACAGCAATATTTTACTGCAACGTTTATATGGCATTGTCAGCGTATGAATAATGAAATTGGCGATGATGAGTTCCGAACGCACCTCACAACTCAATAACATGAGAGTTGCGTTCGAAACTCATAATCGCTATTCTTATTCGGAACCCTATGTAACTGGACTACCACTCAATTTCAGCTCGTAAAGAAAACTTACATAAATTTTAGTGAGTAAAATACCAGCACAATAATGCCCTACGTGATTCTGTTTCATTACTGGCGTTATACTTATGATTATAATATCCATAATGTAACCATTCGATTTCGTTTCACCTGATTATGACAATGTAAATTGTTGAAACGTCGTGGTACATTGATATCAGTAGTATATTATTATAAATTATGTTTCGTTTTTTATGATTCTTGAGTTACTCTGACACTTTTTAAAAGTTTTTATTTTATAAGAAATATGAATTAGTTTAGTATTTGTTTATGTCTTTAATATTCTGATTAAATGCAGACGTAAAACTCCAATGTATGTCATGTGCCGTATCTTGACGTGATGTTAGGTCTGTATTACATCAGATATCAGTCTACCATCCACCTAATAACAGGTAGTCTAAACACTCTGACTATCTGTAATTTTATATTATAATCCAGTAATAGACCTAGATCTAGCCAAAAAGATAAGATAGGGATATAACAATATTATAATATTATTAATAATACTTATACCTGTATAACATATTAATTATATACAAGGTTAGAATAATAACACCACGTACTGGTTGGTGTATAATCCCAACCCACAAACCGGAAGTGAAATACAGAGCAAAAATTCGTGTAACCATAATACGGACCATGATATTTTCGCGCCATATTCTACTTCCTGTTATTAGCTGGTTTGTTCAGTTGATTTGACGTGACTTAACTGTGTTTTTTTTATCCAGTACAGCCCGTGACTGTCTACGGGGGACACACCCCACCCCCTTTTAGGAAGAGGCAGGCCTAGCATTGAGCTCCTGCCCCCATCTCCTCATCTAGAAACGCCACCGAGTACATCTTAGATGTCAAGGGGCTGCTACAACTCGTCGTCATAGACAAATACCTGTAAACCAAACCACTTACAGTCGATATTAAACTAACAATATGAATGATAAGCCTGATCTAATGACTGGTGTTTAACCCTGTATCATATAATCATTGTTTAATATTCTATAATAGTTACATGATACAGATAATGTTTAGTTGGCTACTACTGACCCGTAGTTAAGGAGGGGAATATTTGGTCCTTTCTGACCGATGACCGATGACCGTCATGTGTTATAATCCACTACCCACACAGGCTATGTTTTGATACTTGTATTAAACTTGTCCTTTCAAAAGATTGAGCCCCTCTCAAAGAGTTCAGCCCCCTCCCTAGGATTGAATCCTTGGGATAGATACAGCACTGGTTTCTAATGATTTCTGTATTAAGATACCTGTGTTTAAAATTCCTTTATAAGGATACAAATTGGATTTTGTTTTCTTTTGTATTTAAATTTCTGTAATAGGCCAATATGTTGGATAAATAATAATGAACTCTTCGAAACCAGTGAAACGCTACACCACTTTCAGTAAGAAGCAACGAATAGCATGTCCTGTTCTGAGACACAAAGGAAATCTTCAAAGATAAAGATTATAAAATAAAACTATAAATATAATCTGAAATTTTGATGTCGGATTTCCTCCACTTTGTATAAGATATTTATGATGACTGGTTCCGATTTCTGGTCGCGACATGTCCTCAGATGCCTTCTCGCGGTCTCTTTCTACAACTAGTAGACCAAAGTTTAATGGTTCCCACATGGTTCCTGATAGTCTTTGATAAATTCCAACTGCCTAGTTGCTGTTGATAAGAATGGAAGTAGAATATTATCTAATGTGAGACGCGGAAGGCTGATCATACAAAAATAAACTTTTAAACTCGTAAAAACCCGGCTATAATCTTCACCTAGGGATTTCAGTGTTACAGTCGATGGTGGTTGATTACGGTGTATTCCAGTGCAATGTGATCAAGGTTCAGACACTGAGATAAAGATTTAAAAATAGATCGCGTAGTTGAATGAATGATGATTTATGATGAATTCACATATAGTCGAGTATATCCAGAATTAAAAACACGATCAGTTCATTTCATTGTAAGGTAGAATGAATAGTTATTGAAAGTAAATAAACTATCTTTATAATGTGTTCATTACATTTTTCACCACCTTCAAATAAAATGGGCTGCTCATGTTTTTGATGATGATTCGGATGTACAGTAAAGGGTTAATTTTCCAAAGAAAGTCACTTGTATGACATTTGACACTTCCTCTACTAAATTTTACTATTCTAAAGATAAAAGAAAGAAATAGAAGGAAACAACTTTATTTTACAAGGATAACAACTTAGGTTCACAGTAAAGGATCCTTTCTACCAGATGGTCCTTGGCCAAACCTCTTGGCATTGATTTTTGGCATTGATCTTTCCCGGATTGAAGTTTCAATTCAAGTTATAATGACCGTCCAATGCCGAACGTAATGATTCTATAAGTGTCCCGTGGATTCAGCTAAGAAAGAATAAACAGGCTCTACAAATTGGGACAAGTAATATATTATATTTCAAAGAGATGTTTCCTTTGTCTCTGATATACCTGAAGAAATAATTGTTAAAGTAATTCGGTCAATGAGAATTCTAAACTAGATGCTCTGTGGTAATAAATATGCGACATTCTCACCTCATTTTTGGCCACTGAACGTATTATCACCAGCGGTTGTTTAAATCACGTCGAGAAATAGACCTATATATACATCTGTAATCAGTAAATAATAATTGACGATCCCCTCTCTGTTTCATAGAATTGTGTGCCTGTTAGATAGTGGGTAACCTAATGAAGGAGTAGACATGGCAACCGGGAAACCTAATTATCATTGTGGACTCTCCAAAAGACAATTCCAGTAGGAAGGCAACTTAGAATTAAAGAAAAGGTAGAAGATAGAAAGAAAGCTGATATACAAGAATAATAATCATTTAGTAAATTAGTCCTGAGTAGTCATCATCATTTTATACAGGTACTTAGCATGATTGGTAGGAATCTTCTTGGAGAGGATTTCATCTGGTTTCCTGAAAGTTTTTCTACTAGCAATATTCCATAACTGGGACCTGGGAATATACCCGTTTTCTGTCCCCCTCTTCGGGTTTCGTGGTTGTGAATAGATTTGAAACTTATTAGACGAGAAAGATATAGATGTCCTCGCTCCAGTTTGTTTTTTTAATTTTCAAATCTGCTTGGGTGAATGTTAACAGCGCTAATCTTATAGTTTGATGTATAAACTAGTTTTAGTGTAGATAAGTATGTATAGCATATCAGTTACCAACAAAATTAAAAAGAAGCACACGATCAGCATTAATAAATCTCAGATTGTGGTCGGGGTTGATAGAGATTGTAAGAAGTTGTTTTATGAGCGGTCAATATTAATATCTTCTGCTCTCTCTACTGATGTTAAGTTGAAATGAGAGGGGAATTCCCATAAAAAGCTCGGTGCTAGTGGTGTTAGTAGTGTTAATGAAGTGTTAATTAGGACCAGAGACTGGATGTTCCACGTGGAAGCTATATACACCTCGTATCAACCTCTCTACTTTCATTTTATCCTCCTTTTATTGACCATCTGTTTTTCTAGACGTCTAATTGTAAAGGTCGTTTATTCTATTAACCTTCCATAGATAAACTGCTGCTCATTTTTAAATAAGCTGGTTGGTTGTTCAGAGTATATAAGCTTAAACGATAAGGCTCATCACCAATACAATCATGTTGGCTATACTGGTGGTTACTGGCAGGCCAGTAGCATAACCATTTTCAAGTATGCACCTAAACGAAGTAGTTTTGGTCAAAATAATTACTCATTCCACCTACCTTTCGATAGTTGATATCAAATGAACTTAATTTTTCGAATTGGGCTACTTTTCAACTCAATCTCTCCTGTTCTGAAATCCTATATAATTAGAGCCCCGAGGGTAACTTAATTGAAACACATGAACGCACGTGAAAAGCATGTGCACGATATCAGACACCATCAATTAAAGGTAACATTAGTTTCATCAGTATGTAGATGTACGTGCGGTGTTAACAGACAAACTGTCTATCATGTAGGTCTGGTGTAAACCAGGATCGAGCTCCATCAAACATCTGGTCGTGTATTCAAGGTTCGAATTTGTTAAGAGTGTTTTGATAAAGTGGACAAATATTAAACCTACATAATCCACTCTGTACCTGTTGATATGTTTTTCTAGGATAGTTGTTGTGCTTTCGGGGATCATGTAGGTCTGAATCAACTAAGGGTCGAGTTCCATCAAACATCTGGTCTAGTATCCAGGATTCTAATTCGTTTAGAGTGTTTTGGTGAAGTTTGCGATTATTAAATCTACATAATCCGCTTTGATTAATCCACATCTTGATATACACGAAAAGTTAAACTTGCAGAGATTAATAGGCGTTATTTCAGCAATAATATATTTTGGTCTTCAAGTTCCGTGGAAAAATCTTTTAGTCGTTCAGATGGAACAATAAAACAATCTCCGAGTTCTAGAGACAAGGTACATTAAAGATCTTTCGACAGTTGGAAATCTATACAAAATGTGTTAGTTGGAAATGGAAAGAGGGTAGGCTGTTCTGTAAAATTGTCCCTCATTGCACAATGACATGGCGATGATGGTTTTCATTAGCCCAATTGAATTGATTTGTATCACGTATTATTTTGCATTATCTTCTATTATGACGTATGCTGCCCAAAAAGGGCGAACAATACATTAAAAATATCTATCATAATATGGAATAAAATAGTTTACACTCCTGTACCTGATTTTACCACTGAAGATAGCAATGCCGTCACGTGAATATTATTAATATGCCACTTTAACCACTTGAACCCCAACGCCTTCCCACCATCTGGGTTTATTAAAACACCAACATGTCCATCAACTGACCACTGTCAAGAAGTTTTCCTTTCCACGAGAAAAAATAAATTGTGGGTCATATTTTGACCTGCCGCCCCATGAATATGGCATCATAACAAGTGTCAAAACTTATCCGCAGTGTTTCAAGTGGCGAGTCGAGAGCGGCTGTTTCCCTGCCAGATGATCTCTCTACTGACTGACCCTCATAAAGTCCCCGAACCACGCTCGTCTTATCTTTTAATTAAAAATTCATAGAATTGGATTATAATTTAATATTGACATTTTAATGATGTCCATATTACTTCTGCTACCAGAGGTCAGCAATTCTAGGCCAGAGAACCCATAGTCAAACCGAGGTCATTGAATCTTTACTATATATGTATAACGATCTTCTAAGCGATCTGTGGCTAAAGATATACATGAGCAAAACCTGTCAATATCTCAAATAATCTCAATAAATAATAACACTGTCAGTATGTAAGCAAATATTTAAAAGGGTTATGCAATATGCTATGATTTTATTTGAACAGCCAAAGGAGTTATTAACCAGTGTTTTAAGCGACACATTATTACAGAACCTACGACATTGAAAAGCGTCCATTTGCTCATAAAGAACAATTAACCGACACCGTGTGGATATTGCAGGATCATTGTTAATTGATAATCGAAAAAGGAATTGCCAATGTCGGCACAATATTTCCGCTGCAAGGCATAGACCGGCATTCGTCTATCAACTTCATAAAGCTCTTTTTCTCTCAATTGACGCCACTCTAAGAAGCGGAAGAATTACAAGCTAGTTACCAGTACAATGTTATCACCGACTATAGGATAAGAACATTCAGACTAATCTTTTACAAATTGCTTCCTTCATAATCGTGATTGAAGACGAGTTATTTGTAAAGCAATCAGTAAAAACTTCTATCTGTTTGTTGACAGTTCTAGAGATAAAATAGACCTGAATAAAAACATAAAGAAATGTATGATGGTATAAACTATATAATCTGGCACAAACTTCGTCTAAAACATGACATTTTCAATCTTCAGGAGCTCCTATATCTCATACCAGCAGTGAAATACGATTTCAACTTATATGTTGGTTACAATACAGACATTGTTAAACACAGATACATGCTGAATGCTGTCACAAATCTAAATATTAATATAATATATAACAGTGTTATTTGCTAACATCAACACTTGTCTTATTTGAGCGGAGTTCTGTCGAAACTGTTCTTCTAGTTTGTATTTCATTGTATTCCAAACATGGATTGTCATCAGGTCTCTGAATTGTTTGGATAAACCGAGGCCCTGTGTCCTACAGGCTATACATCCCTTAGCAGTTGGCAAAGCTTCCCTCATTGTACACTATATGTAGTTGTCAGTCTTCATGGGTCCATTCAGAAACATTTTCAATGATATCGTACCCCGTCTATCTCCATCATACTAGCTAGACAACTGTTTGATGCTATGATAAAACAGATTGGTGAGGGAAACCAGAATTCAAAAACATAACTATAGGGCGTAAAACTCTATTTCATTCATTATAGTTCTAACTCGCGTTCTACGGTAAAAACTGTGATTTTTTAGTAAATAGAAGAAGAGAAAATACGAGGCATGGGTTCAGAACACGATGAGGACACAGGAGACTTATTTCCAAATGTATCGACAAAACGACACAGTACACCGCAACGAACACCATACCCCGTCTATACCCATCTTGTCAGATAGACAACTGTTTGATTCTAAGATAAAATAAATTGGTGAGGTTATGCCATGCCGCTGTAAAACAGTTGTAGAGTATTTAGAAAGATAAGAGTAAGACGATTCTGATTAAATTTATCAATGAAGTGAGGAAGGAATTCAACCTGAACTTTCTACCAATTATATACAGACTGAGTAGAGATCGCCGGCGATAAAACATCATAACTTTTTCTTGTTTGATAGTTGAACTTGTACATGGCTAATTTCGTGGTAGATTTGATTGTACAGAGCTAATTTCAAAATAGTTTTACTTTATGTACCTTGAATTTGTAATCGACGGGTTTGTATTGATTGAACTGTCGAGAGAATTAAATTATTTGATAAACTTCCTGATCAAAAACCTTGGCCTGCCTACAGTCTGAAAAGTTTCATCCCCATTCAGACCTTGGGTTTGCTACAGTCTGAAAGTTCTTGCTACGATCAGGGTGATTGTATAAGGAGAGTTCATCATTATGTATGTAAAAGCCTCAGTCCGTGTCATTCAACACTATTATTAACCCTATAAAGGCGGAAGGACTATGATATAATCTGGTGTATGATGACAAACTTACGACATGACAGGGTTAAGATATACCCAGATAATTATTTTATTACCTACCCCAGTACCCTCTGGTAGCAGGGTGCAAACTCATAAATTGTATATCATTTTTCAACCTTATCAGATACTTTATAACAGATGGCAGTGGTGTGGACACCTGACTCTCACAGGCACTGGCTGTGGAAAACGTAATGTATCTTTTATGGAACGACACTTGCAGACTTATCACAATCCCTATAAATCTGTTTAGTTGGGCGGCTGTCTATTGTATTGTTTTTCATCATCACATTGTATTATTGAATAATGTATGTATATTGTATGCATATTGTATGCCACATTTCAGTTGTACTAGATTCGATTCTTCATCACACAATTGCTTTGGAGATATCTTATGTTCACTAAGTCGCCCGTTCAAGATGAAATGACTATGTATGTGTTAGTAAGTGTTACAATGTATTACAATGTATAGACTGGGAGAGATTACTACGACTTCATTAAGTCACTTGATAGTTAATTAAAGTCTAATTAAGCATGGCGGGAATCAATACACAACTCGACTTCTCTCACCCTTGATATTTACCTTATCTTCCATTCTAACCAAACTTACAACTCGATATCTCACCCTGGTCTGTTTCAAAACAAACAGACGATAGCCAACTCTTTCATGTGTAATTTTTATATAAACAATATCATCTTAAACCTAATTAAACATTACATGACCTCTATTAATTTATTAACACTGTATAGTCTTCAGTGATTACAGATAGTTAAAGTCGGGCTGGGGTACCAGTTGTGGTCTTCAATTTCTGATAATCCTCGAATATACTAAAATCCTGGACTCTTTTTCTTTATTGAAAAGAATTCGATAAATCAAACTCGCTACCGATTGAACCAACCAAGACCTTGTTAATCCACTCGCCACCTAATGAGATAAACGTAATAAACAGGTAGTTAGGTAGATGACAAGTTAACATTCTCTTCCAACGGATGCTGATATCACAAACTAACGTAATAAACGTTATTGGCACATTTTTATAGGCACAGTACTCGGACCTCATTACGAAGGTCCCCAAATCGCCCTTTCATCTAACGACTGATAATTACTATGATGTAATAAACGATGGTTAAAAAAGATTAGATTATCTTCATCACAGTCAAAGACTTTTAGAATTTAGGAATAATTAAACTGGTCAACTAGTTCCATCACATGGTGACCATATGACCGATATGAACTAGAGATACGGAACTAGATTGATACATCAAGTATCTTCAAAAGGAAGTAGGAGGGTGGGAATTTGCTCGAGGAAGTCACACACCATTACTAATTTTATAGAATCATTGGTTAAAGTTTCTACCATCAGCCTAGGACTATTACCAAGTATATAGACACAGATTTATGGAACAACAATCACTGGTTAAAAAGTTTGGTGCAACATTTTGGCCAGTTTCTCTTCAGTCTGTCT
>NW_008711065.1:637893-638427 GCF_000327385.1 Lottia gigantea | reverse complement strand
AATCGGGAACTCAGTGTCAGTGACATGATTTGGGAATAATTCTTGATATTTGGGAGCTAATCCCCCCCCCCCCCCCCCTTCCTTCCTCTTTCAAGTTCGGGCAGAAATTGATTCAGGATACATAGCCAAAACTACCCATAGTTTTCTCTCTACCAGCCAAAATCAACAAGATATAGTCAATGAAGTATCTCTGTGTAAAAATATTACTATTTTATCTCTGTCTTGTATCAGTGGTCCTCCTACACAATCTATATACTTGATGTATATCACAACACAACCCTGGCACAGTTTATATCTCTGTCAAACACCTCATTCACTGACAAATCACTGTTAAACACTGTCCTACTGTTCTGTATAGGGCTATAAACGGCATTGAAGTTTTACTTAGCCTACTAATTTAAAAGTAGATTTTGTTTACTGGGCTAATTTAGTGAAATACGTTCAATGGTCTAATGAAATATGTAGTTAGATGTCCTACTGTTCTGTATATTTTTGGACTAATGAAATGAAAAGGAGTTTAATGTCCGATTGTAT
>NW_008711065.1:617248-618595 GCF_000327385.1 Lottia gigantea | reverse complement strand
ATAATGACATATCAGATGTTATATACATTTTCAGAAGTGATTTTCGTTTTTGCGTTTCAGTATTTGTCAGAGATTGATACCATCAATTCATTGAATTCATACTGAAAAATTCGAACTTACAGCACCAGCTCCCCCTGCTACAGTTTCATAATATCCAACATCTTTATCTCCAAACGTTATGTTATTCATACAACCCTAAAATATAGTTATCATGCAAACATTATGTTATTCATACAACCCTAAAATATAGTTATCATACAAACATTATGTTATTCATACAACCCTAAAATATAGTTATCATACAAACGTTATGTTATTCATACAGCTCTAAAATATAGTTATCATACAAACGTTATGTTATTCATACAGCTCTAAAATATAGTTATCATACAAACGTTATGTTATTCATACAGCCCTAAAATATAGTTATCATACAAACGTTATGTTATTCATACAGCCTTAAAATATAGTTATCATACAAACGTTATGTTATTCATACAGCTCTAAAATATAGTTATCATACAAACGTTATGTTATTCATACAGCCTTAAAATATAGTTATCATACAAACGTTAAGTTATTCATACAGCTCTAAAATATAGTTATCATACAAACGTTATGTTATTCATACAGCCTTAAAATATAGTTATCATACAAATGTTATGTTATTCATACAACCCTAAAATATAGTTATCATACAAACGTTATGTTATTCATACAGCTCTAAAATATAGTTATCATACAAACGTTATGTTATTCATACAGCCCTAAAATATAGTTATCATACAAACGTTATGTTATTCATACAGCCTTAAAATATAGTTATCATACAAACGTTATGTTATTCATACAGCTCTAAAATATAGTTATCATACAAACGTTATGTTGTTCATACAGCCCTAAAATATAGTTATCATACAAATGTTATGTTATTCATACAACCCTAAAATATAGTTTATCATACAAACGTTATGTTATTCATACAGCCCTAAAATATAGTTATCATACAAACGTTATGTTATTCATACAACCTTAAAATATAGTTATCATACAAACGTTATGTTATTCATACAGCCTTAAAATATAGTTATCATACAAACGTTATGTTATTCATACAGCTCTAAAATATAGTTATCATACTATGTTATTCATACAGCCCTAAAATATAGTTATCATACAAACGTTATGTTATTCATACAGCCCTAAAATATAGTTATCATACAAACGTTATGTTATTCATACAGCCCTAAAATATAGTTATCATACAAACGTTATGTTATTCATACAGCCTTAAAATATAGTTATCATACGACGTTATGTTATTCATACAGCCCTAAAATATAGTAT
>NW_008711065.1:615361-617198 GCF_000327385.1 Lottia gigantea | reverse complement strand
ATTATGGACTGTTTGTGGTTTGTTTTAAAGGTTGTGAAACAATGAGCGTTTAATTCCGTTTAAAAAACTGCGCACTATACTCGCAATTATACAGTATATATATAAAAAAAAACTACAAGAGTACAAACAGAACCCACCGTTTATACCATATGGTTGATAGACTCTACGTTCTGATAATACAGATAGGGTTAAAGGTCGTCTGAATAATAATTCTCTGACCACACCTTCCCCACCCCGGTACTGCCCCTCTCCACCTGTACCAGGATTCAGGTAAAAACATTTCAATATCACTGGATATCTGGAACAAAACAGAAATCATCTCAGTCTGATAAACTGGTCAACCTACTCTAAATATCTAGAGATGGCTATTGTAATTTAAAAACTGTGTGAACATCAATACTGCATTGCTGGGTTAAATCACCGCCTTCTTGAGGCGGAGGCAGAGGAAGAGACCAGTCAAGACTTGCATTGTGGACAGTGGTATAGATAACAGATTTTAAATATAGATCAACAATTAAAAACTTCATCTCTTAAAGGGAAACAACCACTTACCTTTTCTCGATGATTTCAGCATCAGTTATTCTGGTGTTGGTCATGTGACTGTGTATTCCACCCCGACCATCCCATGTCGGCCCCTGAAAATAATTATTCAATAGATCAATAATGACATATCAGATGTTATATACATTTTCAGAAGTGATTTTCGTTTTTGCGTTTCAGTATTTGTCAGAGATTGATACCATCAATTCATTGAATTCATACTGAAAAATTCGAACTTACAGCACCAGCTCCCCCTGCTACAGTTTCATAATATCCAACATCTTTATCTCCAAACGTTATGTTATTCATACAACCCTAAAATATAGTTGTCATGCAAACATTATGTTATTCATACAACCCTAAAATATAGTTATCATACAAACATTATGTTATTCATACAACCCTAAAATATAGTTATCATACAAACGTTATGTTATTCATACAACTCTAAAATATAGTTATCATACAAACGTTATGTTATTCATACAGCTCTAAAATATAGTTATCATACAAACGTTATGTTATTCATACAACTCTAAAATATAGTTGTCATACAAACATTATGTTATTCATACAACTCTAAAATATAGTTATCATACAAACGTTATGTTATTCATACAACCCTAAAATATAGTTATCATACAAACGTTATGTTATTCATACAACTCTAAAATATAGTTGTCATACAAACGTTATGTTATTCATACAACTCTAAAATATAGTTATCATACAAACGTTATGTTATTCATACAACTCTAAAATATAGTTGTCATACAAACGTTATGTTATTCATACAACTCTAAAATATAGTTATCATACAAACGTTATGTTATTCATACAACTCTAAAATATAGTTATCATACAAACATTATGTTATTCATACAACTTTAAAATATAGTTCAAGTAGTATTAGCAAGTTACGTCTATCGCATAACTGGCAGATTTTTCGACCCTGATCAATTGGCTAGTATAGATGGTCTAGAGCTGTTGATTTGGCTCTATTTTCAAGACATTAGTTGGTTATAATTCTAGTTAATTCTGAAATATTGTTATTTTTGTGTTTAACAAGAAAAGAACAATGAATTCAACTAAGTTACTGAAAAACTCTAGAAATATTAATATACAGTGTAATCTGTAAAAACACTCTTGTTTTAAACAAATCATTAGTTCAACTTTATAGTTATAATTCTAGTTAGTGTAAAAATATTGTTATTTTTGTCTTTTATTGTCACAATAATGGATTAAACAGCTTAGAAACTCTGTTATCATCTTCACAATATCAAGTTATTACCAACTT
>NW_008711065.1:535597-615311 GCF_000327385.1 Lottia gigantea | reverse complement strand
TGGGGGGGTGGGGGGAGTGTTTGATCAAGTGAAGTCAGTGAAAAATTTCTTTGCCAGAGCCATTATTATAGTAAGCTAGTACATGTAACCTCCTGGTAACTTCCCAAAACCCAAAAGAGGAAATGGATTGTAGAGGTTTTGGGATATAACCCACCTCCTGGACCGCTTATACAGATAGAGAACATTCTGGATTATTTAATAGTCATTAGTAGGGTGTAAACTCTGGAATTTTTAAAGAACCATTAGGATTAAATATTGTACTTAGTGGTCGTCATTAATATTGTAAGGTATGATAATATCACAGAGAAAGAATTCGTAATCATCGTTTAAATAATGAGACCACGTGTAACAGAGCTCCCTGGAGCTGGAATCTGACGGTGGGGTATATTGAGAGTCACTGTAGGGGGTGAGCTATGTTTGAACCCAGGGCCATGCCGAGCTTCAACAGCTGGGAATTTGTAAAATAAAGTTCAAATTAAAACTGTAAGTGTCAGAAGACACGAGGGGAGAAGAGAAAAGTTTATCTCTATCTTGATTCTACTGACATAAATTATACTCTCCTTTCAGTTGGAATTCTCTACAACTACATTCTCTGGTGATTGTTGTGGGGCATAGAGGATATTAATTCCTCATTATGTAACTAGTAATATTAACATAACCAGTTTCTCTGAACGGCTCTAACTAAAAGCCTTGTCATGTATCAAGGACTGTCGTTTTTCTTTTGGCAGTTCGCTTGGACAAACTTAATTAAATAGCATCGTGGTCAGCTTTAAACAGCTTTCCTTTACTGGAGTTTTGTTAAACATTGTCTCCTAGCAGTACATCAAATTAAACCAATCATGCAAAAAGTCATTTAACCACAAACTTGTAAGATACAGTATATATCATGTTTTATCTGGTCGTCCGTCACTCCATACAGATTCCTCTCTATCCAGTCTAGCTCGGTTTCTCACTGGAATCTTGAATTATCGTCCCCTATCTAATCACCCCCTTTGACTAGATTGGTTTTAAATTATTTCACTGAGTGAATCTGGACAGTGGTGTAGATAACGAGGTAGTCATTGTACCAGTTCATCTAATTATAGCTCCTGAGAAAACTTCTTACAACACGATCGTATCCTTGATGACTTTAACCTTAATGATGTCGACCATAAAACATCACTGATTGTCCTTTGTATTGGTTGTTTGGTTGTGGTAATAACTGTGTCGTATTGCAGATAAAACATATAAAATATTGTTATGGGGAAAATTAACTATTAAAAGACAAGATAAGAGGTTGTAAGTTTGTTAGTTTACAAGTTACTGATAACTAACGAATTTCTCAGTTACGAATACAAGTATCTTTAATAAGTAAATTTTGTAATCATCAGAGATAATTCAACATGATTAAAATACAGATCTGGATAAGATTTGAACGGAGAGGAAATATAACAAAAAAAGGCATTCATTATGTTACACACTTCTTAAATAAAGTGTATATTGTTTATTACACTCTTACCCCCTCTTCTTCATTTCATCTGATGACGTCACATGTAAATTGTTTTGAAACGTTGTGTACTTTGTTATTAATATATTCCCTTGTGTTTTCTGTTATATACAGACATGGATGTTTCATTTCGTTTTTTTTTTTTGCGACTCCCTCTCTCTTATGGAGTCACATAGATAATGACATTATTTTAGTTCTGTTTTTATCATATTTTGATATACTTTGTAATTCTAAATATCATTATAGCGTTATAACTATATCATCTTAACCAGCTGGTAAATAAAATAAGATTTATGAATGTTAGATCTGGAAAGGTTACGGCGACATTTTAACAATTTAAATACTTTTAAACCAATCTGTTTTACGTCACTTCACACATTTTAGACAGTTTCAACACTTTTAATTAGAAAAACTGGGAGTTTTTTTCACCAAATGGCAATATTAAACAGCGGCAAAGCTGTTATTAATTTAGTCATAACTTATAAAATATTTGACAGTGCCCTGCTGAGTGGATGTTTTAAAATTTAAACTTCATCTTTTACCTCACGTGACAACCCGTCACATACCCCATTTACCAAGAATCTTAAATTTCTACTCAAATTTACAAGAATTTAAAGAATGGTTTAAAGTTAACTTGAAGTATTTACTGATGATACTTTTATTGTTTTGAGAAGCCGTTTTGTGTAACGTATCTCATCGTTTTACTATCATTGACAATGTTTGAAATTTTAAAGAAAATTATAAAACAAACTAATACTCGAGTCCGTTCCGTTAATCAAAAATCAAAATCTGTTGAAACTGGCTAACAAAAAGCAGAAGAAAAAAAAATTGTCGCATTTTCGTTTGGGTTGCGTCTGGCACTGTTTATCAACGTTTTCCCATAAACAATTCATGGTAATATCATCTATGTTCAACATAAAATTACAACAAACATCACAAGGGATAACAACAACAATGAAACCTCTTCTTGATTGATACCTACGAGTAGGGTAGGGTATATTTTTAACATTATGGGGAAGGGAAGAAAGGATTCATCGCCTTGCCACATCCATATTGAAAACCAACGTTGGACACCCTTGATGTAACAAGTCTACACGTGGTACGAATTTATCTCTCTTGAAATTTGCGCCAAGTTGCTGAGAAGTTCAAGGTTCAAACCACTTTAATTTGGTGATGTTGTAATCGGTCCAGTATGTAACCACTTTGTTCTAGGGCCATTAGTAAGAATAATGATCTAGTAGGTTTACATTGACGGTTATTACTGAGCCTCCAGTCTGCCCCTTCTGAGATTATAACGCCCAGCAAACCCATATTTATATATGAATTAGATTGAGTAATTTACAGATCTACCAACAAACGACTTGATAATAGATATCGGACATATGCTGACATGTTTCAATTTCGTGCAGGGGTTGGGATTCGACTTGACTTTGTAGCGATAATTCCACACCGGACACTATATCTCCCCAAACTTCAATCTTTTCCAATACGACAATAGCTTGTTTTTTATGTTAAGATTATTTTATTTGTACATATCGTCTGATTGAACATGATATTGATAGGAGTTATTAACTCTGCAATTTGACAGGAAGCCAAAATAACAAGTTAGGTTTTACAAGAAAACAAGTTTAGTTTATGAGAGTGAAGGAGAGAAGAGGATAATTTGTGCTGTGTAGGCTATTACTCTCAGAATTTATAAAATGCATTGAATGGATCGTAAATGAGTAGAGTTATTAACTAGAGAGGTTTGGAGCGACGGGGTACAGAGTGGTAATTACTATCTTAATGAGTAAACATTAGTTATTATTTACCATGTGCTACTATCTATCTGGTTCTAACCATCGAGATAGTGTTCGTGATAATACAATCATACCTGGTATACCTTCTTTATATACAGTTTCACTGAGATGTCTTTATCTATATATACTAAATCGAACGAAGTCTTTTGCTGATATTCAGCACATATTTCCCTCAATGCACATTCAAAACCTGGTCCTCTTTAAGCCAGGGGTAGCTAATGGTCGTCGCAAGTTTATGATCTCTCGTTACTTTTTTCGAAATAAGTAAGCAATAACACGAAGATCACGATATAAAAAAACAATGCTTAGCCCAAACTGAAGCAGAAACGTTATACTGGTATCTGATGTAGAACAGCGCTAGGAAGTATTTGGTGTTTCGACAAGAACTAATAACAAGAGTGATCATTAGAAACCCTGATGTACAACAACATTTGGTAAAGTTATTCCTCTACCAGTTTAAATTGAGTGTATCAGCTCGACAGGAGTTGGTGAACGGTATTAGTTGGTATTTACACATGACCTGCTGTGATCTTGGCTAGTTCTAGTCACACTACTGACTATAGTACTTACTATGAAAATGAGTAGTGTTACAGACTGATTTAAAGGGTTAGCCTAAAGTTGGTTTAAGTTGATTTTCCCCTTTGAAAATTTTGAACGATATCGTTAAAAAATGTCATTTTGAATATATATGTATATTCTGGAAGTTTATTAAAACACTTTTGGTACAGAACTGGCAAACTTGTATTCATCCATTAGGGATGCCATTGCCACGCCTACTTGCATGTGCCGAATAAATGTTAGTCGATGTCGTGTAGAGTTGACAGATCCAGTCTTAGAATGACACCGGGTGTTTACTGACTGCCAGATGTCAATCATAACCTGGACTACAGCAGCAAACAACAGCCAATGAAAACGTCTGAACTGTAGTCTCTTTTAACACGTGCCTGTAATTATACATATCGCTTTCTTACTCTCTGACAGAATACACATTGATTCGGTACCATACAGACTCGTAGAATATAATACATTGTAATAGAACTAGTAGTTTCTGGATAATCTAAACTGTATATTAATCAATGACAAGTCAAGGATTATAGTCTGTGTTATCAAGTAATAAAAATAAACCAATCAGGTCTGAGTGTATAGTCAATCTAAAGATTTGGTACTGTAGTACCTATAGTGATGCTGACCAGTCACGTGATGTACTAGAGTACGAATGGATATTAAAGTGTTAATTGTATATGACAGTATGTATGTTTATTATAATCAGTGAAGTCAACTGGAATGTTATTGTTATTTTCTTAGTAAAAAGATGGATTATTATCATTATATTACAGGTAACAATTTCACTATCACACCTTTCTATCATTTTTCCAATTTCATGAAAAATAATTCATCATTTGGTATGGAAAAAAGCATTAAATGCACGGCGATATTCGGGTTTATAATCTACACAAGAAATAAAAACAAAATATAATTTCGTCATAGGTAACACTTACAATGGTGCACCGTTACAACAACTTGCGATTCTCACTCTGAATGAGATCGGATCAAACTTGCATTCGTTAACTCTAAATCCCCCCCCCCCCACTTAATAATGGATTCAACAACAGAAAGATTTATTTTACTTGAAGTGTCGAAATTACAGCGTCTAAACATTTGTCTATCGTCGTAGAGGGCATTTTTTATACGTCTAGCTGTGAAATATTTCTAGTGTAAAACTGTGAAATTATTTAAATTTTTAAATTTGAAAGTAAAATTCCTGTCATATGTGTACCTCTTTCCCTTTGACAAGTTTAGAACGACTCCTGGTGAAGTTGACCAAGTTTGACATCCAGTACATGATAGTAATAGAAGCCATCTGTAGATAATATCACTACAATGTTAAATCATGTCCTTGTGACCTAGTCGGTAGCGAGTTGGATTATCGTCTGTTAAGTGATGAGGTGCCATGAGTTCGAATTTTCCTCAAGGTAAAATAAAATCTTATGCGTTGGGCTCTCTAAAAACCTCTGTCTCATACAATAAAAGCCCCTAGTAACGGACTTGTAGAGTAACTTTCAATCACCACGATGTCTTACCATCCCCAGCTAGGCAACCAACTTTAAATATTTTAAATGAGTTGAAGAACGAGAGGTGATTTTATCATGACATCGTAATTCGAAATAAGATAATATCTATAACCGAATCTTACAGACCTTCTACCCATAGTCTAGAATAACGATAGCTATGTAAATCTATAGGATCGTCAAGTTTCACTCGTTGGTACGGCACATCAAATATAATAGTAATTTTGATCAAATCTTCATAATGGTAAAACACTGTATTTATACTTCCAATAGTACTTATTATATGCTCATGTTTATACTACCAATACGAAGCCCGAAATCTTTTTATGCAATAACTTTGAATTTCTCTTTGACACAAGCTCTTCAAATGTTTCTTCGGATGGGACAATAAACCGAGTTCCTGTGTTCTACAGGCTGTGCACGTTAAAGATTCCTCGACAGTTGGAAATCGAAAAAGAGCAGGCTAAAGCTGCTGTCCTGGCAAAATTTCCCTCATTGCACCCCGCATGGTGTTGCCCGTCTTCATTAGCTCACATGGTGTAGAAAAGTAGGACATAAAGCTCCATTCATTTCATTTTCAATTGTTTCGACATTTGCAAGGCAGATTCGAATAAGCATGGTGCTTGTTTCTGTATCGCTTAAATATGTTTTGTACATTGTACCATTTATATATAATAAGAAATAAAGAAAACATGTTTTGACTGTTCAAAATGGCAGCACACCTTTAATAAAGTAACTATAATATCATTAGCTACTAATGTCTGCTCTAATAACTAACTACTGTCTGTTTAGAAGTTAGTTCAGAAACAGAGTTTATCAGGAATGTCGAATATAGTTAAACACAATCTGTAGTTAATTACGACCATACTATACTGTTAATATTGTAGTAAACAAAGGACACTGAACTGACGAGTGTTTTCATATCAAGTGCATTGATTGCAATACTCGCTCATCTCTTACCTCCGATTTTAAAACCACTTCCATAAGGTAGTGGCGTATTTATAGGCGGTAATTTTTGGGCCATATCCCCCCTCCATCAGGCAATAGAAAATGAAAACACTTCCAAGGTGAAATCCTTGCTTCACCTCTGTCATGTACCTATGTAGTCTGTGCTGTGTCTGTTTAATTTTAATTAATTTGAAGTCCTACCCTTTCTATGTAAGTTTTGTAGAGATATTAAATTACTATAGGACTGGAGAATTAATATGATATGAATTGGTGTTTCATGTTAGTAAATCTTAAAACTCAGTTGTAAATTTCCTTTTTGCTAAATTAACTATAGACTATCACTTTAAACCTGTACCAGTGCCTAGTCTTTAAAAGTTACCAAGACAACTACTTAAGCTCTATTACGAATTCCAACTGTCGTGAAATCTTGAATGAGTTCAGCTTGTAACAGTATAAAAACAATCCTTGATATTTTTTCTGCTGAAAACTGTTTTTTATATTGAAATTAACTTCGTTTCCGTCGCCATGGCGTCTAATAATTACACAGATTTTAAATTAAAATATTTAACCAAATTGAGAGAAATGTGATGCCTTTAGATTATTGAATTTAACTAATTTTAACAAGAATGTTCAACAAGGGAAGAGAAAAAAACATGTTTGAAACAGCTTCGAGAATTTATCATTTCTGTAAGGCGAGGCAGTGAGTTAATAACTAGCGAGTAAAAAAATGTTAATTAAAGCATGTTTTAGTCTTAATGATCTTTTACTGTTTCCCAGGCAGTGAGTCAATCACTGCGTCTGTACGATAGCATAATCTAGCAAAGTTTTTCAGGAATGGCAGAAAATGATAAAAAAAATTCCAGTCGTGTATATGTGTATTAGGAACAGGAACTCTAGCACACTCTTTGGAACTCCATTTCGATTGTTTTACCTGTATCTGAGGGTCTTGTAGTTTCAGAGAAACGTGGTTAGAATATAACACCGTATCCCATTACAATACCATCTAGTCAGATATTATATCCATTCTTGTTTTGAAGATTTTTATAGTCTGTCATTAGATCATTATACCATTTTAAAATCTCCAACGGTTTGCAGTCATTCGCTGCCAACATAAAAAAAACAAAAAATATTACAGTCAGTCCAATTTGGAAACAGATAATGACAGTTTTCTGTGGTTAAAATAGAGAACTAAAGCCTACCAAGGTATTATGGCTAGCAGATAACGTCACTCATCTGTGGTCAGATTGTCTCTGGCAGCTCGCATCCCACATCTACCTTTTATGCTTTTTATTGTTTATTTATTTATTTATTTCTTTATTTGTTTGTTTATTTCAGGTGTGGGAATATTATTGTTGTGTTTATTTTATTGTGAGGCGAGAAAAACAGGTAAGACAATCTTCCTCAATATCCATCATTAATTGTAGAGTATTATTTAAACCTTGTTCTTTGTCAACCAGGATGTATCTGCTTCATCCAGTGAAAATTGCTTTGTTAGTGCCTTTCATTATAACCTTATTTTACTCCAATAAATAAATATTAACCCTATAGTTGCCTTCTGTGGAATGGTTATCTGTTGGCATGGTATATTTTATAGTTCATAAAGAACTGTCATTCCCTGTCATATTTCACTGTCTCCTGTGATAACTGATCTTCAACAATACACAGGTCTTCTTGGGATTTCAATCGTGAATTAGCACTTTTCATTGGCTAGCCTATTTAAACATCGAGCAACTCACGTGCAACATGCTAATCGTCAAAATTAGGCACTTAGCCAGAAAACGAAAAAAACATGCTCCTTGACGTAGGCCCGTGTAATTTATCATGATTTATTTTCTGGGTAAAAATCATCAACTGAAGTTTTAAAAAAAGATGAAATTTAACTGATTTATTATTCAAATAAACAGATTTTCTACTCGACTTCTCTTGACAGATTAAAAATATACTTTAAATATACAGTTTCATTTACCACCCTGTTGTATAGCTAACTAGCTAACGTTAAGGAGGTCTACCAGTGATATTGTTAACATTGGTATATTGCTCTTTATGAGGCTCGTTGTTGCCAGATTTGGAAATCAATGATAGAAGAGTGTAAGTTCGGATCTAATAAGTTATTGAAATTATTCCAATCCACACAGATCTAAATGTGTCTTGTTGTCTGAGAAATAATTGAATCTAAAAAGAAAACAACTACTGGATTTAAATGACTTATAATTAGTCGACAAACGTTACGAAGTTTTTTTGTAGAGATCACTGATATCGGTTTTCAACTCGTTAATTGGAAACGAGTGGCGGCTCCAACCTTCCGAGACTACTGTCAAGTCTGAATTCAAAATACGGCAACTCTGTGGAGGCGTCAAAGTCGCCAAAATGTCATGGAGCGTCTGAGAAGGTTCTCCCATTAAAATTTGCAAAAAAATTTAATTTTCTTGTGCATTCTGATACATATTTTGGTGAAAGTAAAGTGGGGGGTACAATTGGGGGTGCAAACCATTTTTCTAGGAGGTGGGAGGATAGGAACAATTCTGATACTAAGACCAGAGATTCAGTTCCGACATTTCATTCTCTAATACCACTTTCTGACGACTCTCATCATTTAGACAATTTATAATATTACACAAGACCAGATGAACTAATAGTCTTGTAGACCAAATATTACAGCAGGTTTCTATAATCCCTCTCAATTCACCCACCTGTAATGATGTAAGATTTAAGATGTCAGTGATAAGTAATAATGATATGATATGATCTGTCCATTAGCATACTTGTGTCGTTAAGATCGTGATGACTGCAATATGTTGTTATTTTCCACAATTCGGGGGCACTTTATATTAATAAAACAAGATGACTTATTCAAGATCAAATGTTTCACAAGCCGACTGAGATTAGAATTAACGACCATTATTTGTTCCACGTAGCTCCACGCTAACGACGCTATATTCTAACGCTCTAACCGACCCATCCTCAAATTCAGATTATAGTATTAGTAAAGAAGTGGATCACTTTCTGTCATAGTTGAATGATGAGAGCTCTTGGTACTTTTCAATCCAGTGTACCCCATGTCAGTGATGCAGGTTAGAGAGGCTGACATGTAAAAATCGTCTAATAGTTCAGATGAGACAAAAAAAACAGAGGCCCGTGTACTAAAAAAAATCGAAAGAGAGCAGGCTTATGCTGCTGTCCTTGCCAAGTTTCCCTCATTGCACACTGCATGGCGTTGTCCGTCTTCATTAGGGTACATGACGCAGAAAAGTAATTTAATTTCATTTTTGGCATTTTTTAAATTAGTCAGGAATTTTCATAATGAGGTTTATCAGAAATCTATATCAAGATATAATGACACTGATATAATTTATATAAATTACCTGTAACACGTGTTTTACCTGTAGTAATCTAATTGACCACCTGGTGATATCTATAGAGAATTAATCACGTAATATACATTAAGATTATTCGGTTGGCAGACATCATAGACTGGTCAGATTGTAGGGATGTAGTTAAACCTTGTAATCCTATCGATAGTATCCGAGCTTTCAACAGTATCATCAAATTAAAATTATATTACCATTTCGTGTCTTTTTTGTTTTCTGATATTTTTATTGTTAGATGGTGATGAGAACATAGTCTCATGAAAGCACTGGCCTAGGTCACAAGAGTCTTCACGGTAATCTGACTATATTTTTTCCAAAGATAGTATACCGAACCTTTCGAAGAGTGTCATGTAATAGCTGTTTCTTGATGAGATAAGGATAGGAGTAGAGCCCGAAGTAGTCACAATTAGTCGAAATCGTCAGTCGTATTTTATCCAACAGTCGTCGTCGAGTTTTTTTCAACTAGTTGAAAACCCTTTTGCAAGTAATTGTATAAAAAAACATCGTGCTCACTACTTGAATTGTTTTTTTACTTACTAGAAAGTTAAGTTTAAGGTTCCATTACTGATTTTGAATCTAGGTAGGAGGGATATCGAAAAACAATGTAGATCAGACTCTTTAGGATTCACTATCACACAATTTCTTATTGTAGTGTTTTACATGACACGCTTTGATTGGTTAAAAAATAACATATTTGGGACAGGCCTTTGGTAAAAATCTTGTAAGATTACAGTGTAGACTTCAGAGGTGATCTTCTTCCTTCTGGGTACTGAACTTATGCATAATAAAGTAGGGTAGCAATCGGTACACTGCCGTGGGTTTTTATCTTCCGTGAATTCGATTAGTTCTGTACGTTAAGTTCAGTACGAATTCTTTATTTCTCGTGGGGAGAATCAGATTTTTTGATTTATTGATACTTTGATACTGACAGCGTTTGTATTCATACATGATGGTGTATTCAAAAGGTGACGCTTATCTTAGTATAAGATAACTAATGTATGTTGCAACAGTCTATATGGACTATCTGAAAAGATGCTGATTATCATCTAAATAGACTCTCTGAATGTGATTAAGAGTTGGCAAACGTAATAAACATTATTAGGTATGTGGACTCTCTGGAAGGAAAGCTGAGTCGTCAAACCGACAAGTCGCGAGTGGCATCCTACAATATAATGATTTGTTTGGTCAGGCATAAATTGATCTGGTTGTATCTTATGATGTTGACCTATATAGTACTGGCGGTGAATCAATGCAGACCATGCTTACTCTTTTCGAACACACATGATGGTACTTCTCTTTGGAGGAGTCCACTACTGTACAACTTTTACTCTCGATTTTGCCATAGTTTGGACGAGATTTTGATTAACGGAATTATCTTGCTTGTACGACAGCATGTAATAGGTAGGTTGCGTCATGATAGGGTTAACAAGATGGTTAAAATGTCGACATGCATTAATTGCGATAACCCGAGATTTAAAACAGGGTAATTATCATCTCTTCTATCTAGTTTATTATCTCTTATAGGATTTTATAGAGTCCACAAGGTTATTTAAACTGTATTTAGATAGTATTATATCGTCGTAAACAAATATAGTCGATGATGTATTCATTACAAAGTTCATTAATTACGGCATTTTAATTAGATTATATAAGTTTTGTTTAACGCCAGCGGTCAGAATCCGTGTTTGATTAGTTGATGCGACTATAGAACTGATATATGGTACTTGACTTTTAAGAGATTTTATTCTTAAAGGGAATGTAAAGATGTTTTCTAAACTTATTATGTGCATTATGGACACTGAGCATATATTTGTTCCATTCCAATTTTCAATCAGATGTCTGTAGTTCTTGCAATTCAACTTACACTAAATGAAGCTACTTGCTGCTGATAACATTATTGATAGTGACGTCATAAAACGCTTGAGAGTTCGAATTTGGCATATTAACGACATTCGTTACAGAAATATAGAATCTGAGAGATCTTGATCTGAAAATGTTAAAATTAAATCTACTGGTTAGTAAGTGGTCTCTGTCATGATTTATTTTTTATCAGGGAGGTCGACCTGAAATATAAAACTGACAAGTACCTGAAGAGTATAGTATTCTATTATTTATTTATTATATTATGATATTTATTCGTCATTTCCATAATAAATCTGATACAATGAGTTTCCACTTCAAACAAAATTTTCATCTCGGCTTTCAACTGACTGTTTTACAATCGTCTAATTATAGTAGCCCGAGATTGACTAGGTACATCTCGAATGTGTCGCTCACGATAACGAGTTGCTAGTGTTATCAAGGTCCCATCAGCTGTCTTCATCCACATCTTTATTTATTCATCTGTATTATTCTTTTTGATCTTACCGCCATTACCTTTGATCATACCGCCGTTGTTTATTTATCTTTCTATAATAACGCTTGTTTAACACAGTAATAGTCAATATCACTGACTTAGATAATAACTTGTAAATAAACACGTTCTTACACACGTACATCACGTTATCATTTGATATTTCTAATGATGACATCATCCCATCATTTATTATACAATTACACGAATAGTCATTCCTTCTGATGACGTCATGGCCGACTTGGATTTCAAACTTTCTCAAATCTCGCGAGATTGTAATACCCAGTTGACGTTTTTATTCGAAAATCGGGGTTTGTCATCAATTACGATAGTTCAAAGAACTTTTAAAACTTCATTAAACTTTTGATTAAATTTGTTTGTTTCGGGATTTCTCACATCTCTCGAGATTTACAGAGATTTTGTATACTGGGTACAGAATGTCTTGTGAAATCTCGAGATTTCCGACATCTCTCTCGAGATTTTTTTAAACCAGGTGCAGAATGTCTTGTGAAATAGTGTCTCGGAATTTCTCACATCTCTCGAGATTTTACGAGATTTTGATGACCGGGTTCAAAATGTCTCTGAATTAATGTGAGATTGAAGAAAGTGAAAGTGGAGAGGAAATGTTTGTAATAAATAAAGTTGTTTTTTCACCAAGACATGGTAATACCATTAACTATTTTATTCACGTGTTAATTTATTTATACGAAACTAAAATAAACATATTATCCGCCATCTTGATACCGCTATCTACGCCATCTTGAAATTTTCTGCAGAAATAAAAAGTTTTAATTTCTTTTTCAAAGGTTTTCATATCGCGTCTCAATATCTGTTTGTTTTAGGATGAAAATAAAATGATATCTCTGCCATTTATTTTCTAATATTCACATGTTACTGTGGGTCTGTCGAATAAAATGGAAAACAATGTGTACAAAGAGTATTTTGGTTGTTTAAGTTTTGTAGAAGTTGTCCTGTTCCAAAGAATGTCAAAAGGACACCCATTTCAGAAAGTTAACATGCATGAAGTTCGTGAAAACACTTATTTATTATGTCTTTGTCTACATCTCAGATCACCACAGAGTAATCGGAGTGAAATATATGTTTTGATTAACCTGTCCTGTCACACAATAGAGACATCACCCAATCTTTTATAAAATGCCAATTCCTCGTCAAAAAAAGAACCCGAGAAACTCCATGGTAAACGGAATGTAGTTGGATTTCTGTCGGTATCTCCGACTATAAATAAGTATCGATCCATGTCCTTTCTTGAACACAATAAATTCAAAATGTTGTCACTTTCCCTTACTAAGAAGAGTATCATAAACTGTAACAATATTTTTATCAACCAGTGCCCCAGTGTTTATAGATCTCTTATCAAAATAACACATCAGTTTAAAATCTTGAATCAATAAAACCACGAGTCAGTGAGAGCGTGTTGATTACACGCTGCATCCCAGGATTTCTTACTCTCTGATATACAGCTACAGATACTGACTGTATTAAATTCCCAGTAATAAAGTGAAATGAGAATATACTTTACAATAAAAGCACTGGCAGAGGTCAGCATCCGAATGTTTTTAAAGTGCTTTTAGTTAAGTGTTCTGGTTGATAAGGACCTATACTGTTTTTAACTCGAGATAGTCTTTATATAATTCTCCCTCAAAGTAAAACAATTTCACTCAAATATAAGATTTGTACCTCAGAATAAAGAACCTGTCTTGAAGTTGAAAGAATATTACTGAATTCGAATCAACATTGGTATATATATGATTGTAAACAGTTCCCAATTAAATACTGTGTTTGTTTGTTTATGTATTGTAATGAAAATCGAAAATCTGAATTGTTAAAAATCATGCTAATCATTAATGTCGGGTATGTAAAATTCTATGTTAACATTGGAATGGTTGGTGTTCAATCTGAATGTTGCCAGATTATAATAAAGTATTTGTAGCGTTGCCAGATTAGAACATGTATAATGAGATGTAATTCGCCAGCTCGGTTCTTTGTTGTACTAGATGTCTGGTCGTTTAATATAATTAGTTAAATTGTGTTTTATAATCAGTGAAATTTAATAGTTAAATAGATTGATTAAATATCGTTTAGAACATGTGTCTCAGATTGTGTCGCAAATTTTTTGTGGTCGACAAAAGTAGGGTGCTAAATATCCGGTGTGTTTTTATATTCAAATGTGGCTCGGTGCGCTCTCTACTGGTTTATTTATCACCGATTTCTATCTGCAGTCCTACACACAAACAGGAGAAATTGCTCACCACGAGCAACGTTTGATCTGTAATAGTGTCATTAACAACTAATCATGTACAAGTCTATGACCACCACATGCTGCTAGTCCACAGTTTTAAACACCAAGAATCATATTACATTTTATTACTTTTACAGACACAGGTCATAGCATTGTTAAAACTTAAAATACGCAAGATTTTAGTAACAACGAAAATCTATTCCCACCAGCTTTTAAATTTATCCACGAAGATTTCTTTCTTTCTTTCAAAGATTCACTAACTATATGAAACCACAAAACATATTCATGTTATTATTAAATAATCAAACTCACTGACTATATCACCCTAAACTCTACCCTGCCTGTTTGTGTGTAGGACTGTCTGGCGCTGAAGCAGGTCGACGGGGCTGATAAAGAAAACTGTCTTGGTCTAGACGTTCAGACGGGACAGTTAACAAAAGCTATAGACCAAATATCTCGATAGTGTCAGCTCTTCAATATTCCATTCAGACAAATTTATATGTAAAACACTATCTCATTTCATTTTTGATTTACTGAATATGGTGAAAACTGTTTGAAAACCACAAATAATATGATATCAACATAGTAAGGCCTCCTTTGGCGTCAAAGGGTGAATTATCTTCCCCTTGCCTGGTCTAGTGAATGTGATCTTCTACCCTCAAGATACAGCAATCAACACAATTAGATTAGAAGGGTATTATTTGTACATGTTTATAGCGTTTAGCATAATCTGAACATTCTACCAAGAGACAAACCTTCAAATCTTACTTCAAACTCACAGTAACAGACGTCAAATAACAGTACAGTTTGCCTGTGGTCGTTTGTATAAGATACATGAAAGATTCTGTGAAGTCGAGTTGCTGGAATGGTTGCCAGGAATTTCAGCAGTTCCGGAAGGTTAAAATTTAAATCAGGCTGTAGATGATATCAGCGCCGTTACCAGGAGTAAATCAGGCTGTAGATATACACTGAATCATAATTGCAATTGAGTACCGAAGAAATACTTGTTAAAAATCGTAAAAGAACTGAATGAAATGAAACTTTGTATTACTTTGTATGAGTATAGTTGACCTAACTGACATCTGAAGGGCTGGAATTTCACAGTCTACGATACTTGTGGGTATATTGATATAAACTGGAGTTTGACATCTTTATCTTGAGGCTAGTAAAGCCAGTTCTGCAATCAGGTTGTTGATGAAATGTAATAGATCATCACGATCCTCTTATTGAGAAACTAAGACTACTGTATTCTCGAGTTATAAAAGAAAGTTCAAAATTAAAATGTTTATTGGCATTCAAATACAACATAACAATAATACAAAACAAATCAACAAAAAAATCACAAAAATTGTTCAAGATGTCATTAGTTCATCAGATGTTTTAAATTAATCATCTTAACAGACATATTGTATCATTAGATTCACTCAAAACGTCGCTCTATAGTTGTTCCGCAAACTTCAAGATTTACTAGAGAATATTCCTTTATGAATTTAAGAAACAGATTCAAGGTATAGTATCTAACAGTATCACAAATCAGAGTTATCCCTTCACAAAGATGCCACCAGTTCATCATCGTCAATATAATAATCATCTTCGACAAACATATATTCCTGTTCTACCATATCATCAAATTCTTCATCTTCATCACCTTCCTCATACTCGTCTTCAGCTTCAAAATTATAACCCAGCATCATCAACCAGATCCGCAGTTGAAAGAGGTTATCGGCCTTGAATTCAGTATAGGTGGCGTACATCTTCAATGTCTTCTCTATGATGGTTTGACGTTGTTTGTAGGAATATTGGTAAGTTCTCTGACCGTTGGATTTGGCTCGGTCGTATCGAATCTTCAGATCAAACAGTCGGTTCTGTAACAAGATAACTTGATCCCAGGCTCGCTTCAAACAGAACTCTGTAACTCGATACTGGTCTAACAAGGTCGCGATGGTGTTGGTTTTCGACGATTCCATTGTAGATGATGTAACCCAGTTAATGGTCGTAAAAAACGTAGAAGCTGTGCGACTATAGAACTGTAAGGCTGAAGCAATGTAGTTGATGTTCGTATTTAGAGAAACACGTATAGACTATTTGAATGTAAGTTAGTAGATCACTGGAACAAATCCGTTTGTAGATGAGATGTGCGATAATAAATGTAAATGTAAAACTGCTGGATCAGTCCCGTAAGGTAAGAAGACGTAGAAGGTGTGCGACCACAGAATGTAAGATTGTTAATGAAACTGTAGCACAATTGTTTCATTTTATACAGCCTTTGTCCGGATATTTAATTAGTGATGTTAAAAATGAAATAAAAAGTTTAGAAGTGTAGTGTTTGAACGACGATTTCGCACGTTACTCAAAAATCGGAAATTGGTCGAAAATTTTAATTCATAAGAGTTTAATTCTATAGTGTGAACGGGCTTGAGTAACAGATCTATTGTGTTCAGTTTGATTTTGCTTTAGTTAGTGTTCACACCAATATAATCTACTGCTCTTAAACCGGAAAGTGGCCAATCCGTTACGACTTGATGTGTTCACAGTAATCTCGAGTAGGCTTTAATAAAACTATTATCTCCAGTGTGAACGGGCTGAATTATTAATAATAGAGGTATTGTGTTATAATTAAACAGTTTATTAATTAGTTGTAAACAATTAATTGATGTTGTTTAATGTCCACGAGTTGGTCGTAAAATCATTTGGATATATCTCATCGTCTTCTTAGTTATGTTTCTCGACATTTGTGCTAGTTCAGTTTTTCGAGCATTTTGATTTCAGTAACGTGTTAGGGTCCAAGCTTGTGGTTTTGCCTAGTAGGGTGCTACTGATGCCTTGAACGGATTCTGAGTGTACCAAAAAAAAAGGTAACGTTTTATATTACAAATATAGCCTATAGGAGCGATAGAGATAGAAGCTTCAGACTCTGTACACCTATTTGAAAAGAAATGTGTTGTTTTTCGAGCGTAATAATAAAGGACGTTTTTTGTCTTAAATGGGCCATAATTGCTCTTAAACTCATTTCATGATAATCTTGAATGATGGAATACCCTGTAGTTATGTATATGTTCTGGAATTTGTCTTACGGATCACGATATTGAGAGCGAAATTCATGCATCCTTGTGTCTGTAACATTTCCATTGTTATCTTTATCATTTATTATCATTAACGTGTATAGTATTATTTTCAGCAATCAACGTTTCGATAAATTACACTACGACCAATCTAATGTTCGATTGAACATTTTGAAGTCTAAGATGTTAAACTAAATATCGTAAGAATGTAGAATTACCTGTATAATCAGAAGAGAAGATTGTCAGGATAAATTATATCTGTCTTACCAACAAACCTTCAGATAAAAAACACAACCTTACATCACAACCAATTAAAATTCTTCACAAACCTGAAATTACAAACTTTACATAAAAACACAACACAAAACATTGTTAACAAAGTTTTCTTTTAACACCGTTTTAAAATAGATACTCTCGTTGAAAACAATTTACAAGTTTTCTTAAAAAAATATAAGTTGAATAGATACTTCTAAACTAAATTGAAGAGTGTAGAACATTATACAATTTTATTTTCTATGAATATAATTATGCTGTATGTGTATAACCTTAACCATGGTATCGAGATAGAATTGATCATTAAAGATATATCAGATTGTAATTTATCGAAATGTTGTGTACAATAAAACCTAGAAGTCATGATAAATGTAAATGTTGGAAACGCTTTCTTCGTTAAAATGTAGAATTTGAATATTATAAGGATGTCATGGCAATGAAAATTGTTGAAACGTTGCGTTCAATTGTTGTATTCTTCATCTCAGTTAGTGATATAGCACATTGTGGAACATTAAAGAGTGACAAATCAACATGTTTGCATCTTAAAGAGTAACTGATTAATTTTTCTTCCCGAATAACACAAGTGTTTCATACCGACAGTTTTAGGTTGAATTCTGTTCTACAAGCTACATGTTAGTACTCTATTTTCAACGACGCTCCGTTATATTACATTTATCAGAACAATCAGCGATGATTTGCCAAAAACATTTTCTGTAAACATTCATCACCGTCAACCTGTAGAGGTGAACATCAAACAGGAGTAGCTGGCAGTACTCTCTGTATTTACTCTTCTAGATCATTGTTAGCCAACTTCCTGTCAGTAAGGTGCTGTAAAAACTGGTATATTTGTTTGTTGTTGATATGTTTATTGGTAACAAAACGACCTGTGTTTCTGAACCATAATTAATTATATAACAACCAACAATGAATTATACCTGATACAAATCTTCAACTAGATTCGTCAAATAATTACACAGTTTTTAGTAAACTTGATGAATGTAAAATTGGAGATGTTAACAAAGTGTTAATATGTAGATGATAATTTGTCTTACTTTGTTTTACAAGTTACATATTAGATCTGTGGTGAACTTGTTAACAAAAAATATTCAGATAGATATATAGATACAATAGTATATTGAACAGATAATACAGTGAAGCCCCTCTATAAACCGGATTCCTGTACACTGGTACAACTGGTACGACCGAATTCACTATATAATATATAGTAGATAAACCCCGGTATTAGATATGTAGCTTTCCTGAAAGAGATGCCATGTTGACAACCCCAGTGGTAAAGTGGTATCAAGTGTTACAAAGAGTAATAATGCCCTGCCTGGATAGCGACGTCCACCAAGATAGCGGGGAAATTTAATAGTTTTTTAATGGTGTAGAAAGGACACCAGTTTTCTTTAACTCTATCTTCCCCGAAATCCAGCAGCTTGTTCATCACGTAGTATTGTTTTAATGCATTCTTGTAGAAATAAATTTTGATAAAAAAAATCTCTTTGAAGGGACAGATTCGCCATTTTCGAGTGTTCGGGTGTAAATAGTCTTCAAACATACTTGAAATGTACGAAAATCACAGTCATAATTCCTTCGAAAGTACCTCAAACTAGGAATGTCTTCCTAATTCTATCTATGTATTCCATGTCATTGGAGTCATTGTCTATTAACGATATCGGAGCCTTGAAAACGTATTATATTCTATATAATCACCATTCTATTCAATTTAAATTATTTATGCACATGAAATGCACGTGTCAATGTTTACGTCTTTGTAAAAACTGTTAATGATAGGCAGATTCAATATAAGACGATGCCAAGAGAATTAAGAAATTAAACGGACTGGAGAGGTTTGATTGAGACACGTGGTATCTATAAAACGATGGAATAATAATAAAGCTCCATTAGATGGCAGGTCGATAAATAAATATAACTTCTTCACTTCGTTTTGTCATTAAACTGTTTTCCCTGATGCTATGAAGCTGGTGTGGTCCCATGAGCCCGAAGCTTACAGATTGTGTTGGAGCTTAAACTAGCTTTTGAACAAATTGCAACTTTGGAGCTGATAACCAGTATCTATTTTACTAAGTGAAAAACAATAGCTATAAAGCAAGACAATTCCGTTAATCAAAATCGGGAGTAAAGGTAGTATAGTAGTGGACTACTCAAAAAGAGAAGTACCACCAGGTGTTTTGAAAAGAGTAAGCATGGTTTGCTTTACGCGCGACACATGCCACTTTTGTAGAGATCAGCATCATGAGCTATACAACCAGATCAATTTATACCTGACCAAACAAATCAGCTAAAATAGTCACTGCTTCTGTCGTGTAATGATCTGAACTGATCTGAACTAATCACAGGGGTTAAATGATAGATGATAAAAGACTAGCAGGAACAATTCAGTGTCAATGTATGAAATAATGAACTCTAGCAACTGTGATCAACGAGGATTCCGTTAGGCCAAGATCCATTTTTTGCCAAAAATGCAACCTGGGTAACGGATGGCGACTGTGATTATTAGTCGTTGTTCTGACTAGGTTGTCTTCATCATTGATCCGATTCTACCAGATGTCGCCAGTTGCCTTCAGTAGTTGCAAATCCAGTTGCTCTTGGATCCTGCCAGTCGCAAAGTGGAATTGAGTCCCTTTTACACGCATCAGTCCTAATACAATCAAATCAGATCCATATATATATACTATTATTACGACTGGGATATTCTGCCAGATTCTGATATTAAAACAAGCACCTGCCTAGAAATATATATAAAAATATATTATAAATGACAAAATGGTTTACACCCGAGTAACATTCAGTATTATCTACAGTTACTAGACCTGATATTTTCTTATAAAATATAACTCGAGTTCAAACTATTATCTAATAATAAGAGTTCAACTGGTGTACAGAGCTGTGGGTAGTCCGAGATCTCAGATAGAATTACTCTTCTCTACAACATTTGTTTTTAACTCGACACTCGCAGACTTGACATTATAAAGTAAAGTGTGTCTCATCATCATATAAACAAAACTTTTGACGACATCTTTTATCCCTATGTGTTTTTCTTAATATCAGTAATATCAGTAATATCAGTAATATGAAAAGTCTCGTCCAAAGAATGGCAAATCGGGAGTAAAGGTTGTAAAGTAGTGAACTCCTTTGAATTGTGTTTTTACTTGTTTTACAAACAGTCTGATTTTCATCACCATTTTCTTAATTTTAAACTTTTCCTCGCTACTTCGAAAACTAAACCCCGTTATTTGGAGGACACTGTCAGCCTTATTTCCAACTCTTCATCACGACTATTCTGTACATTACATATATTTAATTAAATTATAGCACATTGCTAATTTGAAGACTGTTGGTCGTTCGGAGTCGATGGCTGGTCAACATACAGTAAAACAGATAAACTGTAGAAAGAAAACGTTTTCTTTGTAAATAATTTCTTAACCATTTGTTTTCTCTCCTTGACTATCAAATTAAACAGAGTCAAGATGTTTTGAGAGGTTTTTAGTTAACTGTCTGTTAGAGTAGGGATGGTTTGAATTACCTTCTGACTCTTCCAGTTTATCTGATTAATTCAGGTTTTAGTAGTTGGTAGGTGTTATGGGTTCGAATTTACTTTAAACACAAAAATTCCTGCCTCCTGCTTGAGTTGTACTGATTGGGTTTTGATACGAACAGTACCATCGCCCTTCGCCCAATGAAGTTGGTCTCTTTTAGATCAAAATCTATTGCTTCTTGTCATTTCAGTTATAACTGGGTATTGGCCAAAACCTTAGCTCAATCACTAAGGTATATACATGTTTTCTATTGTGTTCATTTCCCTTCTTAAAATGTTTTCATTCACTTGAAGTAGCATACCCGTTTGTTGCAGGCTGAGCATGTTAATTAACCAAAATAAATTAGGAACTTAATTGCAGTCACTATGTTAACTCCCTTACCATATCAAATAAAACACTGCCAAAAAGACTATACATCCGTTTAATTTTACAAAAACGCGCAGTCCAGGCCTCGGAATTGGGTAGATTAAACTCACCGAATACTGGAAGTATGAAAACATACATTATCTACCAAGTGGTACTATCAGGGTTAAAGTTTGACAGAAAACGTCCATTTTATAGTTTGGAAGATAAAGTGTTAATGGAGCGTGATTGTGTTTGGACAGTTTTAGTTTATGGTAGTAAAATAGTAAACACTGTATTCTACTTATAATCAGTTGTAGCACTGTTCTATTAGTATTCAGATCTTGTGGTTGAGCCAATGTCCTAAACTACTGGAGTATTCCTATATACAATATATCTATAGATATAGCTCTCCAATATATACATCTATTAGACACTGGTTGTAGCACTGTTTTAATGGTGTATCTATTAGTATTCAGATCTTGCGGTTGAGCCAATGTCCTAAACTACTGGAGTATTCCTATATACAATATATCTATAGATATAGCTCTCCAATATATAGATCTATTAGACACTGGTTGTAGCACTGTTTTAATGGTGTATCTATTAGTATTCAGATCTTGAGGTTTTAGTGAAAGTTGAACGCCTTACTATATACTATGTACAGACTTAACTCTGATCAATAACTCCCACCCCAGTGGCTTTCCCGGCTTGTTCCGTGCCTTCACCCTACTCTACCCAGGTGTCTTAAGTGAAAGGGAAAATTACAAGCGTTTGTGGGGCTGCTTCGTGTCGACGACCCTTCAAACTACACATTTTAGAGACTGACACTCTTTGCTATGTCTTAGAAAACATTGCAATTCTGCCATGGACATTATAGAATTGAAACGCCATATTTATCATGTAGCAGAAGTCTACAGAGAGTTGAAACAGGAAAAAGGTGTGAACTCATTGGATCGTCCATTTTCTCTATGTTTAAGTTACAACTGCTTTGCTGTGTCTTTGAAAATTCAACTCTGACAACAGACATGAAACGCCTAGAAAGTTATATTATGTAGCAGAAGTTTTAAATGAGTTGGAACAGGAAGTTAATTTGCTGATTCAACTCGCCACGTATTTCTACTGTTTGTGTACATCTGTTAGCGTGTATACATACACCATCGCGTGCAGCCATCTTTCCCTTCATAACAATACATGTAACGTGCACAGGCAGGTGCGTGAAACAACAGCACACATCAGTGTTAAATAATAAACATCTTGAATTGATTTAGATTCAGGAAATACCAATTGCATGTTTACTGATAAAAACTTATCCTATTTAGAACTTATATTGGAAATAACAAAGAGCAAAACGGAGTCTGTCTGTTAAATTTGCATAGTCCGAAATTAAAACTTTGTAACTCACAAATTTCTTACTTTGGTTATCAGTATAATCTTGCCATTGAAATTGCAAAATCCGTTTTTAATTGACTTGTTTTGAATTGAGGCTTGTTTCATTCTGACCACAGAAAACTGATATACACTGTAGTACCAAACAATCTACTAGCTAGTTAGTTACGATAGTTTAGTATACTCTAGTCTCATTCTGACCACAGAAAAAGTTGACTACAAGACTTTTTAGGAACATGTGTCACAATTTGAGACGGATCTCTTTATTTGTTGCTCTGAGGTTTGATTATTTTGGAGAGATCACATGTAAAATGTAAATTTTTCAATAAATTATCTTGGTTCTGATAAAATGTGGTGGCAACTGGCATTAATTGTGGTCATCTAATAGAGACAAATTGGTTCGTGACTAAGAATGATTGAGAATATACGTGTTTTTGTTGCCAATTTGTCATTACTAAAGTATGCTAAAAGCATTGTTGTATATAGTGATAAATCATAATAATGTATGATATTTTAGGAAGGGAGGGTAGATATATTACTCGTATATTATTGAGGAAGGTAGATTGATGGCATTCTGTTCTTTCTGATTCATGAAAAAATAACATCATTTTATAGCGATATAAAAGTCGAGATATTTACTTTACTAGTTGATAGAGATCAATTTCAGCTATCTGTATATAAGCCTTTCTAGCTGATAAAGCTCAATTTAAGCTTCCTATTTAGTTGTTCTTATAATGCTTTACCAGCTGATAGAGCTTGATTTCAACTACCATCTGTATATAGAGATAAATAACAACAAACACTATAATGAATATATTGTTCCTTCCCTTAGCAACGTTTCAAATTACATACAGAGAATCGTATAGAGCGTAAAAACAAGTTGTTAAGATTAGTGTTGTTCTTCTAGAGATAGCACCTTTCTCATCCACTTTTGATTTTTGTTTTTTTCGCTTGATAAAGAGATACGTCCCGAAACGTAGCCACATTTACACTAATTGTATCGACTTTTTACCTACTGTTTGCACGTTATCGTTACTTTTTCTTGTATAATCAACAATTGTCCTTTTCTATTCCAGGTCGTCGTCCAGCATCCCTAACAGTCCGACCTCCTCCAATGATCCACGATGTTATTCCTATCAACTGCTGGAATTTTACCCACGGAAACTGGAAGAAGATGGAATTCTACAGTCCCAACTATCCTAATATGTATCATAATAATTCAGATTGTGTTCAATATTTAGAAGGTAAGCTAACATTTTTGGGTTTTTTCGGTAGGCCTTAAGGGGTTTCCGCTTTCCGCTGTAATGTCAGTATGTCATCTGAAGACTAACAATACAGATTGTGTTCAATATTTAAAAAGGTAGTCTAACGTCTTTTTGGCTTTTTTTGGGTATTGTTGAGAGCCTCCTCAATGGTATCTGAAAAGGGTAATGTTTACATTGCAGATTCTGTTAACCATTATATACTTGGAATCGCCAAGGGGTTCCCCCATTTTTAAGCCACAGTTAGCGCTAAATGACAGAATGAAATTCCAGCACATTTCACGTTTGAAGGTATCTGATCAATCGAGAATATACGAGAAGTTCCCACATTTTCAAGCCCCTCATGAACCGAATGATCTAGCTCTCTCTCAATATTGTAAATAGCTTCTAGCCGCTGCAAGGGAAATTCTTAACTCAGACTCAGGAAATAATAATAGTTATCAATACAACCAATCAACTCCGTTCTCGCATCCCAGCCAAACTCGGTGCACAATAAACATGCTCTTTTAAACACACGTGCTAGTGCACGATCGAGTGCCAAAATAAAGCTTCTAAACATAACAATACATAATGATTTCAGAATACGAGATGGCACGATGCTGTTTCTGGCATTTCCTACTCACTTTTAATGACATTAATGGTACCTGCAGATTGAGAATATTGGCATTTAAATGGAACTCTAAATGGCATAATCAGAGTTCTCCTGTTTATTTCATTCCGTTTCAAATTGGTGGAGAAAAAACTTCATGAATCTTTTCTGTTTTAAGATGTTTGTTATTTACTTAACAATTCAATAATGAAGAGGTTTTGTGGGCGTTGTTCTGGGAAGTATTTTAATGAGAATAAACATGCACTGTGACGTGTGATTGATTTCTAGGACTGTTTAAATGTTCTCTACGATGACAGGAGATGAGGCTGTATTTGTATAGCGTGTGAGTGGGGGCAAGAAGAGGGTGGAGGTTGCTTCTGTATCTTCCAATATTTACTCCTTTCTTTAAGCTTTTTAATCTGATTCCAAAACGGTTTGAAAGAATGTGTGGAGAGGGTTGGTGTATAGAAGGGACATTTTTATCATAGTCAAAGGATTACCTCCACCCCCCCCCCCCCCCCCCTCTCCCGATTTGTCTTTTCACCTCACCTTCTCATGCACATAACCTGTATACGTTTGGCTGAGTTTGTACGTTGGAGTAAGTGTGTATTTATTTTAAGAACTAAGGAATTAGCCCCCTCCTACTCTTCCTCTTCAATAAGAGAATTTTGACATGACCTGGTTATCTACCAACAATAGAAAATGATACAATATCTGACATATAAAATATAAGTCAAGATGAAGATACAATAGATACAAAGTTAGATCCCCATAGAGTATAAAACCTGGTTTGAGTTTACTCCACCATTCTTCAGACATTCCTTCATTCTCTTCATTCTATGTTCAACAGTTAATTCCGTCTTTAATCTCAGTTGGTTGTAGAGAACAATAACATTAGTAAAACTACTAAACTCCACTTCAATAGGGACTGGCTGGACCACGTCCACGGGCCCTCACTGATCTACTTCAACCACTGCCAGTAAAGATGAAATGTAAAACTCAGACTTGATTGCCGGAACAATAACATCGGTAGAACCAGGGGACATCAAGCAATTGGTTTCGAGACAGAGGGACAAGATTTGAGATCAGTTATTTTAAATATTTCTGATCGATTAGTAATCATCTCCAAGTTGTAAGCTAGAACACCTTTCATGATGGTGTAACAAAACGATCCAAGTGTTTGTCTCAATGATGGAAGTTGTATAATTTGATTTTGGTTTATTTTAAAAGCAATAGGTGTTCTTTAGGCTGTCAAGTTATCTTGAATATCTCCGAGGTATAACTAACAAACCCTTCACATCCGCAGTCAGATATGATCCGCAGTCAGATATGATCCATAGTCAGATATGATCCGTAGTCAGATATGATCCGTAGTCAGATATGATCCATAGTCAGATATGATCCGTAGTCAGATATGATCCATAGTCAGATATGATCCATAGTCAGATATGATCCATAGTCAGATATGATCCGTAGTCAGATATGATCCATAGTCAGATATGATCCGTAGTCAGATATGATCCATAGTCAGATATGATCCGTCGTCAGATATGATCTATAGTCAGATATGATCCGTCGTCAGATATGATCCATAGTCAGATATGATCCGTAGTCAGATATTATCCATAGTCAGATATGATCCGTAGTCAGATGTGATCCATAGTCAGATATGATCCATAGTTAAATATGATTCGTAGTGAGATATAATCCATAGTCAGATATTATCCGTAGTCAGATATTATATGATCCGTAGTCAGATATGATCCGTAGCCAGAAAATGACTCTGGCCCAGTGGACGGATTTAACTGCTTATTACCTTTGAGTCCAGGTCTAAAACCTTATTGAATGTGAAAGTGAAAAGTTATAATATATTTATTACCCACCCACTCCAGTTCTAGTTTATAAATTATAATATCTTCTAACCAGATAGAACTTGTTTAGATTTCAAACTTTGTTTTTTTCACAGTTGGGTGTTGATTCTGAGAGTTTGGCATTTCAGACAATACAGAGCTGTATCATAATGTAGATATTGTTTAAATATTCACATCTTATATCTTTTACATCACCTGGGGTCGGCTTCAATATCCTCACACTACAAAGAAGTTTTTAGGAAATTTGAAATTGATATTATTGTTGTCGTTTTGTTATAATGTTCTGACAATGTCGTGCAGCTGGAGTGAGATGTTGGTTTGTTCTGAAGTTAAATCTGATCAGACAATTTTCTTACACTGATAGCCCCTCTGTTACAGTATGTTTAGGTTTTTGAAACATGGTAACCTAATGTATTCTTTGTCTCTTTTCTACTCGGAATTTTCTGATACTGACAGCCCCAATGTATCGTTCTGTCAACTATCATTTATTTACTGAGCGATGATGAAATGACAATGGCTACATGGCTACATGCGAGATAAAAGGAGTTTTACGTCCTACCTGTTTGCACTCTATGAAGGCGGAAGGAAACGTGGGAGGGTGTCAGAGAGAACAATCTGTTATAATAAAAACATAGAGTTTGACTGGAGTTGGATTATTGTTTTAAGATTAAAAGATGACCTATATTATGGTGTATCAGTGGGGAATCTAGAAGTTATGGCAAAGTTCATCTAGAACGCTAAGATATAGGTAGATTTTCATTCTATTTCTATATCACCATCATAAAGTTATTAATTTGGTAGTGAACTCTTTGAAAAGACTGTTAAGTTGAAAATCCCTGACTGCAGCGTGGCATCATTCAAATATTCGACAATGAGAATGATAATACAGGACTCTCGCTGTGTGAAATAGTGAACAAAATTTATATTTTATTCACAAATATTTTCAAAGATATACATTATGAAAAGGATTGAGGCTTAGCCTATATTACCTATCTCTATTAATGATTAATAAATTATATATATAATAAATAGCTATTTCAAAGCAGACTAGGGCCCACATATTTCCAGTTTTAAGTACAAACATAATGATCAGATTAATGAGAGTTTCCACATTACCCTGATATTACATAAAAAAAAAACAGTTCACTTCTCTTTTAAACTGTGTCTGTAAATGATTTTACAGAAAAACGCATTATTCTGGGCCAAAAATATGTATTGACACAATTTACATAGCTGTGTTTTTAGACTTATCAAACAGATGGTGAAATTGTTTTAACATTTGATAAATGCGGGTGTTTACCTCGGAATGTATCTCTAGTCTTTATTTCGAGTGTCAATCGAACTTCCAGATAAATTTGTGGCTCTGTACGAAGTTCTGTAAGATATAAATCATGTCAAAACTCTGTTTGGTCTGATTTCGACTCAGTCTGAATGGATAAAACCGTAAAGCGACCAGTGCCTAGCTATTAGCCTAAAAAAATCTTTTCCTCTGATTTTATGTGTATCAACGGGAATACCAGTCTGATTTCGAATTTTAGTGAATGGAAAACAAACGTAAAGCAACTATTATCTATTTATTATCCGGCAAACTTTTCAGTTCCTCTTTATTTAAAGTATGTCAACTAAGGTACCAGAAGTAATATCTACTAACAGTGATATTTTACAATCTGTATATAAACTAAACAAGTGGTTTTATTTCAGTGTTTGTATATTATCTCTACTCAAATAGACATTAACCCTCTAATCACCCAATAGAGTATTGTCTATTACTGTTTTTATATTTTATAGCTTCATGGTGATCGTTTTAACAGAATAAATCACAACCCGACAATATCATAAATCGTTACAAACATAACATTTATATTTTGAGAACACTGGTATACGTTATACTTTTCCAATTCTAAATCAGCTAGTAATAAGTCGAAATATCTAAACGATACGGAGGCAACATACAATAAAAAATAACAAAGAGAAAACAATCCAACCCGATCCAAATAACAATTCAAAAGATCAAAGATCGATATATTTCAACTATTGAATCGTGAACTCAGTGTCAGTGACATGATTTGTGAATAATTCTTGATATTTTGGAGCTAATCCCCCCCCCCCCCCTTCCTTCCTCTTTCAAGTTCGGGCAGAAATTGATTCAGGATACATAGCCAAAACTACCCATAGTTTTCTCTCTACCAGCCAAAATCAACAAGATATAGTCAATGAAGTATCTCTGTGTAAAAATATTACTATTTTATCTCTGTCTTGTATCAGTGGTCCTCCTACACAATCTATATACTTGATGTATATCACAACACAACCCTGGCACAGTTTATATCTCTGTCAAACACCTCATTCACTGACAAATCACTGTTAAACACTGTCCTACTGTTCTGTATAGGGCTATAAACGGCATTGAAGTTTTACTTAGCCTACTAATTTAAAAGTAGATTTTGTTTACTGGGCTAATTTAGTGAAATACGTTCAATGGTCTAATGAAATATGTAGTTAGATGTCCTACTGTTCTGTATATTTTTGGACTAATGAAATGAAAAGGAGTTTAATGTCCGATTGTATTGCACTAAAAGAATTGGTTTTATGTCATACTCCTTCGTTCCTTATTGTGCTATGTATGCATTGGAGTTTAAAGCTTGTCGTATTATAAACTTCATACAGTGACCAAAGAAGAACATATTGAAATTGTATCCATTCTGTTTCTTTTCATCTCTCTTTCTTTTACAATTTCTATAAAGATTTTAGTTCCGTTCCTTGAATTCCGTAGCTGTTATATTCGCATCAAAACTTCATCTGTGTGATAAAAATACAAAATAAAAGAGATGTTATCATATCGTGGAATCCATGTATACTAGTTTTATCTGATCTTCGTTCACATTATACCTGTATCTTTACATCATTCTCATTATACCTGTATCTTTACATCATTCTCATTATACCTGTTATACCTACTCATAAAATACTATCATAAACCGTTCATATCCTTACCTAACTTATATCAAACTCTGGGTAGATTACTAGACGTCTGATGTCCCAGATTCTTCCTTCACACCCTTTTTTAAGCTAGCGCATACTTTCTTCAGCCTGACTACAAAATTTATATTTCAACTGGTTTGAAATTGTTACTGAGTATGAGTATTACGCCAGGTTAAAGTGTGGGTGTTCACCGAATTACTTGATATACAAATATATTTTGTAATATCGTTGTACGATATATAGACACAGCTTTATGGAACAAAAATCACTGCTTAAAGTTTTATGTAACGTTTCGACATGTTTCGCCCGTCGTCCTCAGGCGGAAACACGGGGGAAACACGTCGAAACGTTGCATAAAACTTTAACCAGTGATTGTTATTCTATAAAGCTATATCTATATATCGTACTCACAATTGCTAAATGCCATTCAAAGACTTTATCGTTGTAATAGTTTAACATCTTATTGAAATCAAAATGATGCGATGAAAAACGTTTTGTAATTTGGACTATTTGAAAACGTTATGAAGTTGATTAAACATGAATTACTGTCATTGGAAGGCATATTAGTCATCAATTCTGTTTTTATATAAAGCTGGAAAACACTCCCTTTTTAAACGGGAATTTTTAGCTGAGCTAATCAGTTATTGTGTTCACAGCTCACTGTCGAAATTTGAGTCTTCAAATCCATCTATGTCCAGAATTATCCTCGTTAGAAAGTCGTCTTTTATTGAAACTCTGCCATATACATTATATAGAAAAGACATAGAAATAGAAAGTGAAATTTCTAGTTTAGGTATGTCTGAATGGCCTTTAATATAGCGACTTTATCAGAGTCATCTAACATGTGTATGTCTCCAATCTGCTAAAACTACACGCCTGAATTCATCCAGAAGGTAAATTCGTTATCTAACATTAGGAACTGTTGTGATTGTCAGGAAACTTGGCACCGATTCCATCTCGACATGTGGAACTGTTGAGATCTCGGTACTTAACTCCAATCTAGTCGACATCATCGTTAACAAAACACTTCCCCTCTCTCAAATAAACATGCAATTGATATTACCCAAATATTTTCACAAAATACTAGAAAGTGAAATTGAGACTTGCCCCAGGTTAGATGTAATGAAATATAAAATCTGGTATCTTTATAAAAAGTGAAATGATATAGAGAAATGTTTGTGGAATGAAAATTAGAATGATATTATACTTTCAGTTTTTATACTTTATTGTTTCAACTGATGATGACAATGTCGATTGTCGAAACGGTGTGTACCATAAAATTGTGCTCCAGGCCTATAGAAACTGGGGTGGGGGATGGGTTGGATGGAGGGGAGCAGTGCCCATTATGGCAACTAAATAACAATACACCATGGCCCCTCTTGATATATTACTTTCCCTTCCGAACCATCAAGTCAGGGAACCGGTCTGTTGTTCTCCGTTATTTTAAGTTTAAGTATCTCACCAGTCAGACAATAATGTGCAATGGTTTTAAACACTAATAATCCTTGATACTACCTCGTTAGAAACAACCGTTACAAAAAATATTTCAAAACTTATTACATCAGTCCAAGTTTCTAGAGCAAGGTTTTCATTTCAAACTTTCTAAAAATAGAATGTATTAATTCTCCTTTATACAATGAAACCTATTGAACTTAATTTTACTTTATAGAAAACTGGAAACTCCCTGAAATTATTATTATAATAAGTACATTAGGGTCAAACTGTCTAATTGAATGACCTAACATATTGTAGACAGACTGTACGCAACCTCTACACTTTTTAATACAGGCTAAAGGTCATACGGTGTCTTTTAAGTGGTAATTTATCTCGAGATTTGAGTTACATTGTGTTACGTTAGTGGATTTTTATGATTTCAACCAATTTAAAGGAAATGCCAAGTTAATATTTTCGGTGCATTAGTACTATTTTAACTTACATTAATCAACACCCTTGTGCTATCTTTAAAGAGTATCGTGAGGAAAATTCAATAATGTCAGGGATATGTTACTATTTTATGTGCATCAATACAACTTATTATGTAAGTCGGGGCAAACACCAAGGAGTAAGGTTTCCAAGTGTAAATTTATTCTACATCGGGTGCTAGTGCACTAGTGGTTTAAATGATCGTGATCTAATGAAAGGAAATGCCAAACTTTAGTGTTTTTTTTCTGTGGTTTGAACTGGTTTGTTTTCAATTTTCCATTGGTTAACAGGAATTATGCAATTATCTGGCTCAGACATTCTGGGAAGGTTGTGTTTGTATTCCTGTTGTCGTTTGGAGTTCACACTAAACTAAGATCCTATGTGCTACAGTCTTTACAGAGATCCTTCGACAGATCGATAAGAGTTATAATAACTTTACTTGCGGTTGATGGAGCTAGATGGTTTGGATTCATAACTTATTTAATAGTAACATCAAGATACTAGGGGCGTATTCAGAAAATGACTGAAGGGAAGCCAAAAATGAGAGATGTCTTTCTTGGACGATGCCCCTAGAGACCGGAGGGAGAGACTGGGGGATTTCAGATGGCCTGAGATGAATTTAGAGCATTGAGAGGGTTTAATTTTCATTTCCTTTGACCTTTCACGGGCCCGAGAAGCGGCCCATTCGCCAATGGCCCTCTCCCTAAGTTACACTACTGCTAGGACGCTATTCCAATTTAGCATTTTTACACTTTTTGAACTTTCTTTGTAGTCGATTCTATATTCACTAGTTGATATTTTGAAGACGTTCTGGTGTTTACATGTTAACAGAAAGTGTTTTGACGTTCAACCCTGTTGCTTGCAGTGTCACGAGATGGTTTTTAAAAATAACACAATATGGTGTTGAATATTATAATTCAGTGTAATTGAGGGGTGTTAGACCACACAGAGATACAGTTCTTAAGACACATGGGATTGGGGGAGTAATATTTATTATTCTTGACAGGGTTCAGCGAGTCACTTTCGATTTAAAATCTTAGGATGTTCATTCTGACCAATCAAGTGCCTTATGATTTAGCAGTTTTATTGTACACTTTTAAGGTCCAATAAAGTCGAATAGCAAACAACATGGTTGTCATTGCAAGGTTTGGTCACTGTAAATCGTTGGTCGATAGTATCAAAAGATTTCGTTCATTCGGGTGAGCTCGTATTGACTAGAGTTTCAAAGTATCTTATCGGATGCGCTCATAACGTAAAGGTGACCGACTGCAAGCAACGGAATGGTTGGTCCCATATACCGGCCACTCAGAAAAGATCCTAACGACTCTGCTAGACGCAGACTGTCCTTTATCTTATTAGGCCAATAAAATGCAACGAAGTATTGTATCCTAATGTTCTTGCCGCGTATTCTCGAAACGATCTTTGCGCTAGGATATCCTAGGGTCTTAGCTTATAACAATGTTTCTAGGATATCCTAGTGCCTTAACTTCTAACACTGTTTCTAGGATATCCTAGAGTCTTATCTTCTAACACTGTTACTAGGATATCCTAGGGTCTGAACTTCTAACACTGTTTCTAGGATATCCCAGTGCCTTAACTTCTAACACTGTTTCTAGGATATTCTAGGTTCTTATCTTCTAACACTGTTTCTAGGATATCCTAGGTTCTTAACTTCTAACACTGTTTCTAGGATATCCTAGGTTCTTAACTTCTAACACTGTTTCTAGGATATCCTAGTGCCTTAACTTCTAACACTGTTTCTAGGATATCCTAGGTTCTTAACTTCTAACACTGTTTCCAGGATATACTAGTGCCTTAACTTCTAACACTGTTTCTCGGATATCCTAGCGTTAAGATCATTTCGAGAAAACGTGACCTGTTCTGCAGTTCTTACTAGAGGGATGAGATATGATGGTGTTTTATATCTTTTTGCCAATAACTAAGACAAAGAACCTCGGCGGTGCAGATTTTCAGTTTAGTCTAGTGTAGTCTATTGTTATATTCTAGCAATATTAAACAAGTCTGTATCCTACCGGATAGCTACCCAACATCAAAGTGAACTTATCTTGAAATATAAAATAAAGTTTTTATGATCATGTAACAAAAATAATCTATCTTTTACATCACACATGTTAGTTATAGTATAGTCTGGTTATCGGTGCTGAGTTTAGGTCACTTAACAGAAACAGATCTGGTCGTCTTTACAGCTCCATTCCAAGTCTTAATCAAAACAAGCAATACAATGGCAATATATTATACAATTTATAGTCAGAATTATACAAGAACATCCCATACTATCGTAGTAGTCAGTATCTGTAGTCAGAATGAGACTAGAGCATACCAAACTATCGTGTCTAAATAGCTAGCAGATTGTTTGGTACAATGACAGTTTTCTGCAGTCAGAATGAGACTAGAGCATACCAACTATCGTGTCTAAATAGCTAGCAGATTGTTTGGTACAATGACAGTTTTCTGTGATCAGAATGAGACAAGAGTATACCAAACTATCGTGTCTAACTAGCTAGTAGATTGTTTGGTACAATGACAGTTTTCTGTAGTCAGAATGAGACTAGAGTATACCAAATTATCATGTCTAACTAGCTAACAGATTGTTTGGTACAATGACAGTTGTCTGTGATCAGAATGAGACTAGATCATACCAAACTATCGTGTCTAACTAGCTAGCAGATTGTTTGGTACAATGACAGTTTTCTGCAGTCAGAATGAGACTAGAGTATACCAAACTATCGTGTCTAACTAGCTAGTAGATTGTTTGGTACAATGACAGTTTTCTGTAGTCAGAATGAGACTAGAGTATACCAAACTATCGTGTATAACTAGCTAGTAGATTGTTTGGTACAATGACAGTTTTCTGTGATCAGAATGAGACTAGAGTATACCAAACTATCGTGTATAACTATCTAGCAGATTGTTTGGTACAATGGCAGTTGTCTGTGGTCAGAATGAGACTAGAGTATACCAAACTATCATGTCTAACTAGCTAGTAGATTGTTTGGTACAATGACAGTTGTCTGTGGTCAGAATGAGACTAGAGTATACCAAACTATCATGTCTAACTACCTAGCAGATTGTTTGGTACAATGGCAGTGCCAGAAGGCAGTGATTCGGACTACTGTATATTCTGTAGTAAAGGTCTAACAAATGTAACCAGCTGACAATGTACTAAATATAAAAATATAAAATACATGTTAGAACAGGTTAGATAGCAGTATAAACTTTAATATACATACACCATGCACCATGGCTTCATAATGTGGGGGCAGATTGCATAATGCGTCATCTCAATATCTTACATTTTCTGATCTTACACCATTTATATTTCTCCTGAAACCGGGTATAATAAAACCGATACTATTTACTTCAAAATAAAAAGAGAAGCATTCAAAAGAATTAAAAAGATCTCAAAGAGGCCATTCTATGTTGGTCTATACATCGAGAACAAGAAATTATACCATTCTGGTTTCCAGGCTAACACCTCTGGTTTCCAGGCTAACACCTCTGGTTTCCAGGCTAACACCTCTGGTTTCTTTATCTTCAGATTGTGATTCATTATTACATTTGGAAGGCTACAGATAAAATCAACAATTGATTATGTTACTATGCTGGATATTGACATTCATTCTTGTCGTTGATACATTTTTAAGCCTGCCCAATAATTTGTATCTCTTTCTCTATTTCAGCACCCCCGGGATTTAAAATCCAGTTGGATTTCAGAGATCAGTTTGTACTGGAGAAATCAGACGATTGTAAATATGATTACCTTGAAGTCCGAGATGGACCCTTCGCCTATTCTGATTTGATTGGACGGTTCTGTGATGATAAGTTCCCGGAGTTGATCGAGTCTAAATCGAGGTTTCTATGGTTAAGATTTAAAACTGATGATTTATTACACTATAGTGGTTTTAGAGCAGTTTATTCCTATGTTAAAGATGGCAGTGGTAAGGTTCTTTGGATTACTTTTCTACGTTCCCATCTCCACCTTCTCTTTCCCTATATGAATTATCCTAATGAAGGTTTGTGTCCTATTTCTTATCTTTACGATGGGTGACGTAGTTTACTATGAGTGAGACCAAAATACATGATAGTGGGCACAATCTAAGACAATTAGTGCTGATAATGATAATCTCCGTCTGAGATGAATATTGCATCCCCCCTCAAGCACTTCTTCTCTCACCATCACCCTCTCCCCATAGTTCAGTCTGTCCCTATTTCTATATTATATATATCTGTTTATTGTATTTCTGTTTCAGCTCAAAAAGACGGCGAATTGAATGGTAAGTTTAAAGTTTTCTGCAAATTTACTGGTGTTGTACACTTTCTCTTTTAATTAGACCTAACGTCGTTAATTTGTGGTCGATATCTATGTATTGCTTTCTTGCAAGGAGCTCGAGGAAGCTTTCTCATTTCATTGTATACAGAATAATGCAGTAAGATGGACGTAAAACTCTATTTCATTTCATATCTTTTTTTCAACATTAAAATACTGAAAGAAAACTCGATAATTTAATTCTATACGATATTAGTATATTGTTCAAAGCTTGTATCTAGTTTTGAAATCAATCAATCTAATGACGACGATATTTTTATTATTTAAAGGAGAATCGCCATCAGTATGTAGAAGTTATATAGAAGTAAACTCGGCTAATCCAGACGGTGTTCTTAACTCTGCTGATGTTCCTTTCTGGGATACTGACGATCCGAATTACCCGAAACATAAACCAGTTGACTGTACCTGGGAACTACATACTGATAACGGATACGGGGTAAGTTGAGTAACACTTCACAATCATCAGGACATCTAGTTATGAAAATGGGAGATAATTTTCTGACTCTGGGTTATAATCAAAATCACTAAACTGGAGCCAAAAATACACAAAATAGACCGTGGCATGTCTACGGGGTGAGGCCACCAAAAGAGAGACTGGCCAGGCTTTGCACCCCTCGGCCCCTCACACTTTCAAATCTTGTATCATTTTACATTGTGATAAATTGATATGTGGCCCCCTTGGAAAGTTTTGTGGCCCGTGCTCGCCCCCCCCCCCCCCTCACTCGATGTTTCCTAGAAACGTCAATGAAAGTGAATATTTTACACTCCAAAGACTTCTATCAGCCTGACACAGGAAAGAATCTGAAATAACTGATTGAAAATAAACACTCTCACGGAACAGTTTAAATAATAATTCTACAAACGAAGACCTTCTGCTCATATTTAGTTGAATAGAGCTCGTCTGAAGTCACCGTTAGAATGATAAACTGAATAAATGAGAGTTAGATAGAGAAATAAGATGATTGAGATATAAACTATATGAGATGATTTTTTAATGATGTAAAATATTACATGTTAACCCTCTAAAACTATAAATTATAAAGATGTATTGATATGAGTTATATCTCGCCGAGTTACAGATTATTCCGCTAGTTTTACATTATTAATGTTATATATGAATACATGTATATAGATTGACCTCCAGTCGTTCTCTTTTTCCGTTTCGGAAGGTCAAATTTCTTTTTAAAGATTTGCTCAACTTATGGTATGGATTTGAAAAACTGTGAACAGGATTTCTCCACATCAAATGTCTTTCAGCTCGCAGTTTTACAGATAAAGTTCTATCTGGACCCGTTCGGGGTATAACATCTTAATAAACTTATTCTATTTGTACGGTCAATCTGACAAAAACTGATCAAATGTAATAAGTAAATCTGGAAGAGTATATACGCTGGTATTGGCGTCTTAACAAACTAAAATAGGGGGAACTTTCTCAATCTGTTCTGTGTACGGTCAGCGCGACCCTAGCTGTTAGTTGGTTAACTAACTGATCAAATGTAATAAGTGAATTGGGACAAACCTGGCAAACTGACAGTCTACAATATTGATTTCATTATTTCATTAAAACAAACAGTTTAAACTAATTATATACTCAGCCAAGATAGTTTTTAATACAGGTTCATCTTAATTCTATTTGTATATTGTAATTAAAGACAGTACTGTAGAATTATATTAACTTTATTACGTTACCTAGAACAGGTTCACCTGTATACTATATATAATACACCTGGGAGCTGTATATTACAGACTGTGCATATGAATGTAATAGATTGTAGGTTGAAGTCGCTTTCCTGACAAACTTTCCCTCATTGTACACTATGTGACCTTGCTCCAGCAAGTAGGACGTAAAACTCAATTTCATTTCATTTCATTTAGACTGTTTATTAAAATAAAAAGAATAGTAGTAAAAAAAACGTCACAGAAATAGTGTATTGATATAAGGAAAATAAGGAAACGAAGGGGAGAAGGTCGCAAATTTCATGACTTCATTGTTTTTAAAGTCGCTTGTAATGTTAGGGTTTGACTTTTCGCCAACAAACAGTTACCCAGTGATAACGCTGGAGATGTTGTATAAAAATAGGGACCTGGGTACAAGGTGTATAACAAGTATAGTATTCGTTTGGAAACAAGTCAATATAAATAAAAATCATTAAAAAAATAACAGAGAAATAACCAGAAAAACAGATTCTTGATTTCTGACATCAAACTGAATCCAAAATAAACATGATATAGAGTTGATCATAGAGTAAACCAGGCGAATATTTAAAATATTGACATAGACACTGATCACTTTTACTACTTCTTGTGGTTTTACGTGTTGAGGTACATTGTTGGTGCTATTCAGAAGACTAGAAAAACTCATTTTAAGCCCTTGTTATATTATAATTATGAAATAGTTCAGAATGATGCTCAAATAATCAGTTTAGAAGATGTTCAATCATACACCATAAAGTCATCCAAGGAACCGAAAAGGCCAAAACTAGTTGGAGATCATTTCTCATTCCTAGTTATTTAAGTGCTTTAGTTCTCTACCAACAACATGCCATCTTAACATGGTTTTAAGATTACCTACAACTTGGCATGTCTATTGCTGTCTTTAGCCGATAACAACCTAGCAATTTGTCCCACCTATTGGTCGACTCTCAGTCCAAACCATCCCAATAAACCAAAATTACTTTAGACAATACCACCTAGATATATTGTTTCAAACTTGACTTGTCTATTTCCAGATCTCAGTGAATTCACTGAAGATGGGGATGTTGAGTCCTGAACGTTGTGATGAGAATTTTGTAGCTCTGTATAAAGGTTCAACCCGACAGATTGATCGTTATGATAAACATTGTAACGACGGCAGCCTGGAGATGAAGAGTATCACCAATAGAATCTTTATAAGGGTTTATGGTCGACGATTGTCTTTAAAACCAAGGATTAAAATTGTTTACTCTGTATTCAGAGTCAGTAAGTAGCCATTTTAAAAATATAAAATCGTCTTGAGTTTAACCTGTAATAATAAGTTTCTCAGGGTCCCCCAGCTCCTGCCATCTACTCTTCCTTAATGGTATTTAATTGCACCTGGAATGTCTGAAAAAGTATAAAACTGTCTGTAGTTTAACCTGCAATAATAGGAATCCTAGTGTCGCCCGACCCCAACTCTGTTCGATTGTTGATTCTCACCATTTCTTTAGTCAATTTCCTCATTGGATTCAGACTATGATATTTATCAATGAATTTTAGACAATTCGCTGTTAATTTGTCATCCATTTTGACCTAATGTTTTAAGACATTGTTGTTATAGCGGATGCTGATATTAAAACAGAAACCAGTGAAAGTTTTGGTTTACATACAGAGAAAGATAAAGGTAGGCTTAAAATATCTAGCTTTACTAGTAAAATGATGTATACATATCTCTGAAAGGGATGACGAGTTGATAAACCCATTCTAAGTGTAATAGGGTGTTCCAGAAGGTTTGAAAGCGACACCAACCATAATGTCTTCACTCCATTTGAGTATACGAATACTAGAAGTGAAAATATCGGCCTTAAATAGATCTTACTAAAAAATACCTAAATATCCATAAATATTATTAAAATTGTCGAGCATTCCTCGAAAAATAATATAATAACAAGAGGTAGCGAACTAATTGTTTGGAAACCCCAAAGATATCAAGGTATAATCCCTAAATGTATCCGACCTCTGTCTCCAAAACATTGATCGCCTTCGTCGCCTATTCAGGTAACAACAAAATCTCTTCCTTTCAGAGCCTAAGGTATGTTTGAAGGGAGAGTTTAGCTGTGATGATGTTTGTTTAAACAGGAATCTCATCTGTAACGGTGTACCTAATTGTAGAAGTGGAAAAGATGAACGGGGGTGTCAGAACGCTAAAGGTCTGTATCCATTCTTTAAGTTTTAAGTTTTTGTTAGCTTGGTGATTCTCTGTATATCAAGAAATTATCAGAACCACTTTAAAACTTGAGATAGTAAAAAGTTGTGTCGAGATATCTTTCAAGTGGTTGCCACTATTCAGAAATAAAAAACTTTCAACTTGTAATTTTAGTCGTTAACAAGAACTGTCAACAAACGCCCTCCAAATTCTTCCATCGTCATTTTTTTTTCTGGTATTTCACAGATTTTATCAAATATTTTAGATTTTATCAACTCATTTCACAGATCTTTATTTCGAGTTTTAATTTGAAAATGTTAAAATTCAAGGAGTTTTCTCTGAAAATTGGGCGTAAAATGACAAAATTATAATTGTTTTGTTGATAATAAATTATCTTTCACGGGGGTTGACTTGAGGGAAAATGTGACAGATTATTTCAACCAGAAAATGTTAAATTTAAAATAAAAAGAGAACTTTCTGAGGAGAATATATGTATTATAGAATGGCATTGGATTTATTTTGTTTATCTTTTCAGTGGATGCCGAAGACGACAGTCAAGAAATTCCTCTCCACGTGATCGTTCTGGGTGCTGTAGGGGGTGTTATCTTCACAATCATCATCATTGTTATCTGTGTAACGTGTATTCAACGTAGAAAACAAAAACGAACCGAGAAGGAAGCCTTAAAACAGAAGAAACTTCAACAACGAAACGCGTTAGAGATGGCGGTTTCTAATAGTTCTAATACAACACTGTGCCTTTCTAAACATGGTGGCAGCGGACATGGAAGTCCTAATCCCAACCAATACACCAACTACCCCCGAGCTAGTGCTTTATCTAAAGATAACCCTCATAGATACAGTCTGGGTAGCTCCGTCCAGCACTCATCCGAGGGAGACCCCAGCGATCAGATGTCCGAATCGGGAAATTATAAAAGGTTTTTGGTGATGGATATTACCCCAGACGAAGAACTAAGTCCCTGTCCTTCAGTTTACAGTCAGGGAGAGCGACATCCTCTATCGGACCACCCCAACATGCGTTTCAGTGGACCGAATTACCCCGGGGGTACCAACTGGAGGAACATGCCCGAGGAAACCATCGTAGGATACCCTTACAACACGTCCTTGACGCGGCCGAATCCCATCTTAACACCAATGACTAAGCCGTTCACCTACTGTTCAGACAATAAATATCTCAAACAGGGTATAAACCCCGAGAACAAGTTTAATAAATCACCGTATACAGACAATAAATTTATTAAACCTATACCACAAACTGAGAAATACATGAAACAACCTTATAAAAATATAGATAGTGATATTATAGAGGAATCGCAGCCAGTGTAAATCGTGACTATAAACCGCCGGATAGAGTGAGACTTTATAGGACTGCTATGATATCAGACATTATCAAACACATGCGAACACATCTGATAGCAGTTTGGAACACTGGCACTATTAATATTTGTAACATTGACACACTCTTAAATTGGGTGAAACGGTGGCAGGATGGCGCAGAATTGTGTTGGACAATGTCGAAAGAGTGCTGCATAGTACGACACAGAAACAACGTTAAAATATGCAGGATAGTGTAAAACAAAGCAGGACATGACACAGTGTTATGATTCTGATAACTATGTGATTGTAATGTATAAGACCAACAAGAGATGCTGGGTATACTTCGCGGGGATTGTCTCAATCTGTGTTTTGAGAACGATTTAAGGATGGTGCATTCAGACAATCAGACAATACTCAAATAAACTCTGAGTTTTCTCGACAATTCTGCTGCTTTTGAATATTTTCAAACTGTGATTGAATGATACTGTGCCTTATTTACTGTACTTAACTCGTGTTCTTTCACCCTGAAAGAGACTATATGTCGAATCTAATAGTGCAATACAGGGTTTAAAACATTCATTTGAGATGAGATACTGTCGAGATTTGGGTGAATTGAACGTATACCCATCTTTAGATACATAAATACAGACACCATTCATTATTTTCACTATTTTGTAAATTGTAAATATGTCTATTTGTAAATATACTGTAAATATTATTGCGTTTTAATAAATTTTTGTGTTTTGATTCAAATGATCTATTTATTTATGAAGTTGCCCCTGATACAGGTTGGACATCCATGTTACTGCTCTGCGTCCAGTTGTCCATTTTATAAGATCTGATTTCGAAAACGTTTCGTCTTCTCTTGTTACGTGCCGTTGAGTAGCAAAGAAATACGGACGATGTCCTCCAGGGATTAGAAAGAGATTTTGTAGCTTTTGTATTTGTATCGTTGCCACTTATGACTTTTCTTTGAACCATTCCTTTTCTCGTCCGTTTTTGATCACTATCGCACAACTGCTAGGGTCCTTGCAAATTGCAATGGTGGAAATTGATGCTAACAGCGTCCGCGATTTCGCAATCACTTTAAGTATCCTATATTTATATACACAGCGCAATGGAAATACTGGAGTAAGATTATAGAACGTAAAACTCCATTCGTACCAGATCAAAGCTATAAATACTATCTAAAGTAGAATATTGATTTCATCTGGGAGAAGTTAACACCGATCATTAAAAACAGTAGAAATGTCATGTACTGACCGGAGTTTCAACGAAGGGCTCATCATTCACCTTCCAACCTGGTGTTTGTTTGGACATATGGTGATCAGTACGTGATAATCACCAGACGGTTCAGTCCCGAGTCGATATCAGGTGCCAACGCCAGGGTCCAGGTTAACGTAGGTGATACCGTCTGTCCAGTTTTTACATAACGTTAAAACAAACAAGCCATGTGGTCAAAAGTTATGAAATGGGCTATTTTGCTCCTGATTGAGCCTATGAAGACTAGCAATAATTATATGTGCATTGGGGAATAGGGGAAATTGTACGAGGACAGATACTTCTTATAACGTTACCCAATATAACAAGGAATATCATTACTTTTTTAAATGTGGAACTATGGACAATGTGGGAAACAGAAATATTTGATAAATACGCAGAATGTAGGCCGATCACACGGAATCTCTTTATATTTCAAATGTGGAAGTGTATGCAATGAGGGAAAAAGTTTCAAAGACAGAAGAATTTTTCTTGTAAGCGGTCTAAGTTTAGTGTATGTAGGTGAAACTATGTACAATGCCAATGAAGGGATTTGACAGTGGTATTTAACATATATACACTGTCTGTCGCACACAGTATTTAAAATTTTCAAAGTCAAATACTTGAGCAGATGTATAAGGATTTGGTCTGAAAGGTTTTCTACAACAGTTAACACGTCATATTTCACTCCAGAAACCATTGATAAAATATACTATAATATCTCGAGGTATTCATCAATGAAATATTTATACCAAGTTAAAAGAAAAGGGTAGGATAGTTCAAGACTTTAATAACCGAGTTGGAACAAATTAACAGATTATAAAATTGCTCTAATTATTTTAACAGTTAAACAGAAACACGGGTGAAATTAGGGGGAGATAACCCAAATATTGATGAACAAGACCACAATTGTTTATTACTAATAACGCTGAGAATTGAGAACATTGTTTTGTTTTTTTTGTAAATAAATAACATCTATGTTTATGAAGAGAATTTCGGTTGCGTATAAAATGTGAAGAAAGTAACATCATCTTTTTTACAAGGATAACAACTGAGGTTTTCTGTCTGCCAGTTCATACTTGGCCAAACCTCTTTTCATTGATCTTATCTGGATTATCTAGTCCAATATACATCCAAGTTGATTGGAATAATAAATTAATTACAACTGAGGTTTTCTGTCTGCCAGTTCATACTTGGCCAAACCTCTTTTCATTGATCTTATCTGGATTATCTAGTCTGAAATACATCCAAGTTGATTGGAATAATAAATTAATTACAAAATGGTGAGATGCTATGTGAGTTCACTCTAGTTTCAGTTCCTGATGGGCCCCAACAATTCTAGTTCAAGGCATATACCGTGGTCAAGTGGCGGAACCAAAGGGGGTAGGGGCAGAGGGGGCAGCCTCGAAAGCAAGTTTTTCGGGCAAAAATCTCATCATTAGGTTAGAGATTCCGGCAATCTCAGATATGTCGCCCCTCCCCTCGGACGTAAATCTGGTTCCACCACTGCCGCGGTCAACAATCAGCCTCTGGGTGTTAAAGCCACACTTCTTTCAAGATGTCCAACAAGATGTTTTGGTTGGCTGTATAATGTGAAGTCCTGTATAACTGATACGAGTCATTACGAGGGCATGAACAATTCTATGTACTACCACAATCCATGTTGTGGTCAATTCCCACGACTTAAAGTTTTAGAGCCATGCTTCTATCGAAAAACCCAAAAAGTTGATGTTGGTTGACATGTGACAATGTGGACTCCCCGAAAAGATTTAGACTGGGAGCACACTACAACTTCATGTCATGGGCATCACCTTAGTTACAGCCTTTGTCACGGACAAACCCAAGACTTCCAAAGCCATGCTTATTCTGAAATACCCGACATGCTATCTTATAGGAGGGCACACTAGAACTTTAAATCATGGAAACTAGTGGGCGCATTAATAATTCTAGTTACTCTCCTGGTCTATGTTGTGGTCAATCCCAGACTTCAAGTTTGAAAGCCATGCTTCTATCGAATGCTGGACAAGATGTGTAGGTACCATTCATCTTGAAATGATCATCAGAGGAACTGTTTGTACATCGGTTGGCTCATTTCTCTTCCAACTATTCTACCAGATCTTCTAGATGTCTATCTCTCTAATTTTACAATTCAAACAATGTTTTTTACCACCCATACAAGTAGAAGTAGCTGCTAAAACAATCGATTAAAGAGTTTTTCAGAAATTTGAAAGACATGCCTGTTTTGTTTAAATTGTTAAAATGATAATGTAGGTACTGATAATGGTTTAGAATAGTTTACTGACAATGTATTGTGTCATTTTACATCATTGTATAGTGTATTAGTTTTAACAGATGTTACTTTGTTTTAAATCGTTTACCATTCACAGATACTACAGAACTTCTACTAAAAAATTGCAACCGATTTGAAAAGTTTTTTCAACTTCCTCGTATGTTCGCCGCCTGATTCGTGGAATTTTAGCTCATGACAAAGAGAGACTGTTTAGACAATCTGATCAACCGTTGATTATAATCGATCCCAGCATACCGAAGATAGCAACATCTAAGATCAGTTAATCGTTGTTTCTAGTAGTCAGTCAATTTCTTGATACGAGTGATGGCGCATGTCGACTACCCACTCAATCTTATTAAAATAAGATCAAACTTTCGTTCCGTTTTTTTATAAGCTTTTATTTCTAACGCAGCCACTGCAGTGACTGCAACCGACCCGATGAGATGTTTTGAATTGTTAGTACAATGACTTGTCACTGTGTTGTAAAATTCAAAAAGTATGAGTCATTTGGTTTTATTGTTGTATTTGACTGAATTTGACGTATTTTTTGTTAGTTTATGGTTAGGACTTATGTCGTATTGGTACATCTACACAATGTCAAGCTATTATAAACTTCCTCTTATACCTTGACTTTAATAGCCTCCTTTCTTATATCACGGAAGTTGGTAAATGCAATGGATAATATAAGGACTGATTATGTATTGATGTAACTATAAAGTATAATTTAAGTCTATAATAAACCGAGATGAAATACTATTGTATATTTATTAGATCTATAGATGATAGAAGATTAGATATAAATATTCCACACCTGGTTCACACACGTGTCTTTAATATATCTTCTCTTACAACTTATACAAAGATATTCTCTCTTATTCTGCATTAAATTCACATTGAGCCTTTTTAAATATCTTCTTATGAACGATTTTACTCGTATTCGGGTTATATCCTCTTTGAGGGACAGTTGCGACATGTTTTTTGGGTGGCATAGTCTTTATCAACTTTCAAACGCTGATAATTCTGGACCCACATAGATTTGAACGCTCAAATTTCGACGTTGAGCTGTGAACACCATGATTGGCACATCCGTCCCTTTTAGTGTTTTATTCCAACTAAATATCAAAACGAAGTTTTACATCCTGTGTCAACAGACAAAAATGTGTAGGATGAGTTAGAGATTTTTTTTTCCAGACAAGACAGTCTTAGCTTCTTACTCGGTTTGGATTGCCAACTGTCGAAAGATCTGTAACGTGCACGAAAATTTTCGCACTGTAAAAACACTAGATTACTACTCCGAGCTGTATCCAAATTTAAACTTCGAACTGGTCATCCAGAACCATTAATATTTAAGTAAAGTTGTATTTCTACGGGGGTAAGGGGGAGAACTGAGGCTGTCCCGGATTGCCCCCCCCCCCTTCCCCCACCCCTACCTTTCACCTTATGATTCATTGTTCAGGGTACTGTATACCTCTACGATCTGAGATTAAAACACCAGCTGTGATTCTACTGAATATTATTGTGTTGAAACTTTCTATTCTGTTTGAACTTTAACTACGACTGGTAGATATTTATATAATATCAAACTCGAGTTTAAACAAGTTACCGTCTAACAGTTTACCTCACAGGATGTACCCAGCATCTGTAACTATGGTGCAGTATTGTACGATCACATCTGTAACGATTGGTGCAGGTATTGTACGATCACATCTGTAACGATTGGTGCAGGTATTGTACGATCACATCTGTAACGATTGGTGCAGGTATTGTACGATCACATCTGTAACGATTGGCGCAGGTATTGTACGATCACATCTGTAACGATTGATGCAGGTATGGTACGATCACATTTGTAACGATTGTTGCAGGTATGGTACGATCACATCTGTAACGATTGATGCAGGTATGGTACGATCACATTATGTAACGATTGGTGCAGGTATGGTACGATCACATCTGTAACGATTGTTGCAGGTATGGTACGATCACATCTGTAACGATTGGTGCAGGTATGATACGATCAAATCTGTAACGATTGGTGCAGGGATGATACGATCAAATCTGTAACGATTGGTGCAGGTATGATACGATCAAATCTGTAACGATTGGTGCAGGTATGGTACGATCACATCTGTAACGATTGGTGCAAGTATGGTACGATCACATATGTAACGATTGATGCTGGTATTATACAGAAATCAAATCAAACAAAGCCTTCTCCCACTAGTGTGTTATGGAAATTCGACTAACGCAATAGAGTTTTACATCATAGTTTTGCGATGGAAATTAAAAGTTTTATTTGAAGAGAAACGTCGACTGGCAGTTTCGTCAAAATCAATAATTGTGCCTTCAAGAGTGTTTATGAGGTAAAAATTATTCTAATTGTTAAGGGTTAGGGTAAATTCTTGGGTTTAATAAACAACTGCTATCTGATAAATACTTTGTCTTCTAGAGTGTTAACAAACAGTGGTGGAATGAAGAACCAACGGATAAACAGACGGACATGTTTTGACGACACTCTACGTGTTTATATATAAAAAAATCAAAACAATTCTGATATCTCATTAATATTGGAATTAACAATAGATTCAATAATCAAAAATGGACCATTCAAATATTTTCTGGCTAATAAACCATAAGATAAAATTGAATAAAAATTTATCACAAATGCGAAAAAAATGAAAAAATATTAGCAAGAAATTATGATTATTAATAATGATTAGAATTTATGATCAAATCTTCAGATTTTATATGGCACGATTCCATTCTGTTAGAAATTACAGGAAGACGAATCATCAATTTTTGATATACCGGTACATATATTGCTTTTAGGGGATTGTCGTAAAGGCACAAAAACACTGAAGTTTTCGCAGATTTCAGATAGCTCTACTGTTTTGTATCATTCGTCGTTAATGCAGACGAGGGCCAAGTTCTATCCATATAATTTAATCAATGACCAGGGACCTCAAACCTTTTTAACATACTTCAAATTTGAAATAGCTAATACAGGTGAATATCAGAATAGTTCTATCATGATTCAAGATTTATTTGAGTTATGCTGATTCTTGTTTGAGTTTATAGGAATACAAACTGCCACGCTCTACTTGTTTCTGTTCAGACGTTACTCTCCGTTTTTTATGTTGGGGTTCATTTGAGTCTTTAGGTTCACCATAGCCTCCTCCTCCTGGTGTTTCTAGATGGAAAATGTCCTGTAATTTTAAAACAAATAAAAGTTACTTTAGATTCCTCTGTTGAGTCTTTTCTCGTGATTGCGGGCATACGAAGAAAATGATCGCCGACGAGACAAAAGTCGTCGACAAACTGTTATAAATCCTGTCGATGACGTGATAAATTTGCTGTTATGTATAAATAATAGAACATACCCCAGCTTGTACATCTACTGAGTTTTTACCACCCACGTTCACAATTCTACCATCTTTATAAAACATCAGATTCACACCTTTTTTACCTGGTAAACCTCCTTTAATACAATATAATAACACACATAATATATATATCATGATATTGAGCCTTGTCTGAAACCTTTTATTTCAGCTAGAATAAATAGCCTAGTAATAAACGTTACAGAAATCAGACTTTGGTGTACAGAAAAAAATCCGTACAAGCTAAACAATTCCAGCAATCAAAACTCTTATCCAAAGATTGGCAAAATCTGGAGCAAAGGTAGTATAGTAGTGGTTTCCTCCACTACAAGAGAAGTACCGACAGGTGTAGATAGGTGTATCCTTTCTCAAAATATTATGGACTGTTTGTGGTTTGTTTTAAAGGTTGTGAAACAATGAGCGTTTAATTCCGTTTAAAAAACTGCGCACTATACTCGCAATTATACAGTATATATATAAAAAAAAACTACAAGAGTACAAACAGAACCCACCGTTTATACCATATGGTTGATAGACTCTACGTTCTGATAATACAGATAGGGTTAAAGGTCGTCTGAATAATAATTCTCTGACCACACCTTCCCCACCCCGGTACTGCCCCTCTCCACCTGTACCAGGATTCAGGTAAAAACATTTCAATATCACTGGATATCTGGAACAAAACAGAAATCATCTCAGTCTGATAAACTGGTCAACCTACTCTAAATATCTAGAGATGGCTATTGTAATTTAAAAACTGTGTGAACATCAATACTGCATTGCTGGGTTAAATCACCGCCTTCTTGAGGCGGAGGCAGAGGAAGAGACCAGTCAAGACTTGCATTGTGGACAGTGGTATAGATAACAGATTTTAAATATAGATCAACAATTAAAAACTTCATCTCTTAAAGGGAAACAACCACTTACCTTTTCTCGATGATTTCAGCATCAGTTATTCTGGTGTTGGTCATGTGACTGTGTATTCCACCCCGACCATCCCATGTCGGCCCCTGAAAATAATTATTCAATAGATCAATAATGACATATCAGATGTTATATACATTTTCAGAAGTGATTTTCGTTTTTGCGTTTCAGTATTTGTCAGAGATTGATACCATCAATTCATTGAATTCATACTGAAAAATTCGAACTTACAGCACCAGCTCCCCCTGCTACAGTTTCATAATATCCAACATCTTTATCTCCAAACGTTATGTTATTCATACAACCCTAAAATATAGTTATCATGCAAACATTATGTTATTCATACAACCCTAAAATATAGTTATCATACAAACATTATGTTATTCATACAACCCTAAAATATAGTTATCATACAAACGTTATGTTATTCATACAGCTCTAAAATATAGTTATCATACAAACGTTATGTTATTCATACAGCTCTAAAATATAGTTATCATACAAACGTTATGTTATTCATACAGCCCTAAAATATAGTTATCATACAAACGTTATGTTATTCATACAGCCTTAAAATATAGTTATCATACAAACGTTATGTTATTCATACAGCTCTAAAATATAGTTATCATACAAACGTTATGTTATTCATACAGCCTTAAAATATAGTTATCATACAAACGTTAAGTTATTCATACAGCTCTAAAATATAGTTATCATACAAACGTTATGTTATTCATACAGCCTTAAAATATAGTTATCATACAAATGTTATGTTATTCATACAACCCTAAAATATAGTTATCATACAAACGTTATGTTATTCATACAGCTCTAAAATATAGTTATCATACAAACGTTATGTTATTCATACAGCCCTAAAATATAGTTATCATACAAACGTTATGTTATTCATACAGCCCTAAAATATAGTTATCATACAAACGTTATGTTATTCATACAGCCTTAAAATATAGTTATCATACAAACGTTATGTTATTCATACAACTCTAAAATATAGTTATCATACAAACGTTATGTTATTCATACAACTCTAAAATATAGTTATCATACAAACATTATGTTATTCATACAACTTTAAAATATAGTTCATGTAGTTTTAGCAAGGTTACGTTCATCGCATAACTGGCAGATTTTTCGACCCTGATCAATTGGCTAGTATAGATGGTCTAGAGCTGTTGATTTGGCTCTATTTTCAAGACATTAGTTGGTTATAATTCTAGTTAATTCTGAAATATTGTTATTTTTGTGTTTAACAAGAAAAGAACAATGAATTCAACTAAGTTACTGAAAAACTCTAGAAATATTAATATACAGTGTAATCTGTAAAAACACTCTTGTTTTAAACAAATCATTAGTTCAACTTTATAGGTATAATTCTAGTTAGTGTAAAAATATTGTTATTTTTGTCTTTTATTGTCACAATAATGGATTAAACAGCTTAGAAACTCTGTTATCATCTTCACAATATCAAGTTATTACCAACTTTGTACTGCAAAAACCAACTTCCTTGTATCACAATGTCAAGCTATTACGAACTTTTCATGTATCATGGAAGTTTGTAAATGTAGCAATTTAATTGGACTGTATATTATACGCTAGCTAATACAGCCAATCAGAGAACTCGACAAAAAGACTTTAAACAAAGGTCATAATGTTTACAACTTTACTGTCAAAGGCTATGATTGTATTCTCTGACAAACAATCCAATCAAATTGGGAAATAAGAAAGTTGGCTTCTGCAGTCAAGGTATAAGGCGAAGTTTGAACATCTTGACATTGTGAAGATGCTCTAGGAACAGATCAACAAACTTTCTGTCTAACATGAATTTAACATCTGGTGTACAGCCTGTCATGTTAATGTTTTTATTTTTACTTTAAAGTTACGTAAAAACTTATCAGTAAATATTCCATAAATTATAACAATCTAAAAACATGGTAGAGTGAACAGAGAAAAAATTTTTTTAATGTTAACATCTGTTGAGATTGTGTATTGAAAATGAAAAGAATAGGAGTTTTACACCCTTTTGATTAGTAATGAAAGGAAAACAGCTTGCAGTGGACAATGAGGGAATTAGAAAAGAGAGAAAAGAGGGAGTGGTTTGTAGGTAGACAGTGATTGGGATTAGAGTAGAAAAGAAGTTAAGAGTCAAGATTTTCAAACACAATACAGTGTAAAACACTGGACATACGAGACATAGAACAGTCTTTTTGTTTTTATTTTAAAAGAAAAGGAATTGAGTTTTACATCCTTTCTACAAATAAAGATTAGAAGAACAAAACATCCATTGTTTATAATCTGAATATAATACAGAGAAGAAATTAAAGTAGTTTAACTCAGGCATATAGTTAATAATTTCATTGAATTATTATTATATAAGTTGTTTCTTTTCTTGTTACAGAACTTGAAGGAACTTTTTGACCAATCACAGTCTCAAAGACTGCATTTTTTTTTCTGAGCTTATGATTAATAGTGTTCACAGCTCACCGGTGAAACTTGAGTCTTCAAATCTGTGTGTCCAGAATTACCTGTGTTTGAATGTTAAAATGACGACTCGTCAATTTAAGATACTCTGTGATATATAGAAAAGACATATATAGAAATAGTGAGTAAAATTCCTAGTTTTAAGGGATTTTAGTACATTTCTAGTTCTTCTGAATACTATTTACATATATTCAAGATTAAAATGAACCCCCAAATATGGCACACCTGTCCCTTTAAACACCACAACCACGATATAAAATATCTTACCTGAGAAGCAGCACAGACATTAAACGCCTTCAGGATGACGTCTACTATTCTCTGTGATGTAGTGACGTTACCACCGACTACTGCTGCGTTGTCGGACGGGTTCAATAAACATCCCTTCGGTGTTATAACGTTGACTGGTTTTAAACAACCCTATAATAAAAATATCTGTTTGGTGGGGGTGGTGCCAGATGAACCCAGCAGTCCACAGACTTAAGGTTTTTAAATGATCCAGGACATTGTACAACCAAAAGGTTTCTGATTTTTGGTGGCCTGAATCTGTTGATATAGGTATTATCAATGACTTCACCAAAAATGTTTTTAGTCATATGATAGCAGATTTTATGGTCCATTGGATTCCAATGCCTATGCCCCTTGTTTGAAATTGGGGCTATTACATCAAGAACCAGTTATGGAATGAAGCATCATGAAAATTATTGAAGAGATATTATGGCTGTTACCTGATTGAGAGGGACATTATGTCCTACCATACACCGTAAACAATATATCAATCCTGACAGAGCTACAGCTCTCGGAGCATTACTGTTACCATGGACTTCATATCCAGTCTTAGAGAAATCAAATACAGCAGTTCCCTAAAATATAGAAAGACAAAGGCATTGGCAGTAGCGTAAGAAATGAATTTAAAAATAGCAGTTGTTCTCTGTATTATAATATACAGTAACAGATTAGTTGACTGTTAATAAGGATGATGGACAAGAGAGACTCATTCAACTTGTCAAAGTGACTGTTAATAAGGATGATGGACAAGAGAGACTCATTCAACTAGTCAAAGTGACTGTTAATAAGGATGATGGACGAGAGAGACTCATTCAACTAGTCAAAGTATCAACAGGAACATTAGAATCTATTTGATACAACTAGACAATATATATTGTTCTTTCATTGTCATACAGAGTGAAGTAGATGAGAGTTTTGGTTTGATTTGTTATAAATGGGCACACTGAAAGCTAACAACTGTATGATAATACGCTGTAAGTTATTAGACCAGATTGACAACGAATGTTTTTATAGAATTGTAGGAGAAATGAGCAACAGATTTTATCTCTGATAAGTGTTTTATATTTCCTTCTATTTGAGTTTCATCAGCGGAGAAAACAAATAATTAAAAGAAGGTATTGCTTTAAGTTAAAGTCGAAGGAATCTTACAAGTGAATGCAGGGGTGATGGGAGTAGGTGTGATGGGCAGGGGGTAGTGCAGTGCCATGTAGTCCACACTTACATTAGTTTCGTTGATTTGAACATCCAGTCCTATTTTACTACCATTATCCATAAAGTCTTCAGCATATAGTCTAGTTTGTCCAGTTCTTTCTTTTGTTTCCTTGGCTATATCTTTTAACATATCTTTAACTGCTATTTCAGCATTGCTCTTTTAAAAACAAACAGAATATTCCAAGATTAGACTTTCATTTATAACAGTTTTGTGAATAACACTGAATATAGTTGAGGTGTTTTCTATAATTTTGTTAAATATTACTTATATTTTTGGGAAATTGGGAAATTCCGGAAGCACTAGGCAGAGGATGACGATTTTAATTTCTTACCTGAATGTACAACATGTAGGCTTTAACAACTTTTAAACTATATTCATTAATTAATTCACTCACTAACTGGATACCCTAAAATATCAAACCCACCCCGTAAAAAACAAAATTCAGTTTGTTCAAGCAGATACATAGTTATAAATAACATACTTTAGAAATATTTTCAGGTATAATCTATGACGATTCTGATTATGAAAATTGTGCATAAATTCCAGAATTAATTTCCTGGTGTTATTGGGAGATATAGTTGGTGTATGTTAACAGATATTAATTCAATCCTTGTTTCAGCCACTCAAGATACTGAGAGTTTTGATTGACTAATAGTTTAAATAATTACTCAGTTTGAACAACAATCCTACCTTTTGATTGGCTGCTATTTGAGCTCTCAGATCACTGAGATTATCAGACAAGTTTCGTGATGGGGAACTACCAGGATATTTACCAGGTTCATTGAAGGCAGCAATAACTTCTATAAATATAAATGTAATAAAATAGAGTATTATATCCTACTGTTCTGTATCTTATTGGACTAATGAAATGAAATAGAGTTTTATATCCTACTGTTCTGTATCTTATTGAACTAATGAAATGAAATAGAGTTTTATATCCTACTGTTCTGTACCATATTGAACTAATGAAATGAAATAGAGTTTTATATCCTACTGTTCTGTATCTTATTGAACTAATGAAATGAAATAGAGTTTTATATCCTACTGTTCTGTACCATATTGAACTAATGAAATGAAATAGAGTTTTATATCCTACTGTTCTGTATCTTATTGAACTAATGAAATGAAATAGAGTTTTATATCCTACTGTTCTGTATCTTATTGGACTAATGAAATAGAGTTTTATATCCTCTTGTTCTATATCTTATTAGACTAATGAAATGAAATAGAGTTTTATATCCTACTGTTCTGTATCTTATTGGACTAATGAAATAGAGTTTTATATCCTCTTGTTCTGTATCTTATTAGACTAATGAAATGAAATGGAGTTTTATATCCTACTGTTCTGTATCTTATTGAACTAATGAAATGAAATAGAGTTTTATATCCTATTGTTCTGTATCTTATTGAACTAATGAAATGAAATAGAGTTTTATATCCTACTGTTCTGTATCTTATTGGACTAATGAAATGAAATAGAGTTTTATATCCTACTGTTCTACATCTTATTGAACTAATGAAATGAAATAGAGTTTTATATCCTACTGTTCTGTATCTTATTGAACTAACGAAATGAAATAGAGTTTTATATCCTCTTGTTCTGTATCTTATTGGACTAATGAAATGAAATAGAGTTTTATATCCTACTGTTCTGTATCTTAATGAACTAATGAAATGAAATAGAGTTTTATATCCTCTTGTTCTGTATCTTATTAGACTAATGAAATGAAATGGAGTTTTATATCCTACTGTTCTGTATCTTATTGGACTAATGAAATAGAGTTTTATATCCTCTTGTTCTGTATCTTATTAGACTAATGAAATGAAATAGAGTTTTATATCCTACTGTTCTGTATCTTATTGGACTAATGAAATAGAGTTTTATATCCTCTTGTTCTGTATCTTATTAGACTAATGAAATGAAATGGAGTTTTATATCCTACTGTTCTGTATCTTATTGTACTAATGAAATGAAATGGAGTTTTATATCCTACTGTTCTGTATCTTATTGCACTAATGAAATGAAATAGAGTTTTATATCCTACTGTTCTGTATCTTATTGGACTAATGAAATAGAGTTTTATATCCTACTGTTCTGTATCTTATTGGACTAATGAAATAGAGTTTTATATCCTACTGTTCTGTATCTTATTGAACTAATGAAATGAAATAGAGTTTTATATCCTACTGTTCAGTATCTTATTGAACTAATGAAATGAAATAGAGTTTTATACCTTCTGTTCTGTATCTTATTGCACTAATGAAATGAAATAGAGTTTTATATCCTACTGTTCTGTATCTTATTGGACTAATGAAATAGAGTTTTATATCCTACTGTTCTGTATCTTATTGGACTAATGAAATAGAGTTTTATATCCTACTGTTCTGTATCTTATTGAACTAATGAAATGAAATAGAGTTTTATATCCTACTGTTCTGTATCTTATTGAACTAATGAAATGAAATAGAGTTTTATACCTTCTGTTCTGTATCTTATTGTACTAATGAAATGTAATAGAGTTTTATATCCTACTGTTCTGTATCTTATTGAACTAATGAAATGAAATAGAATTTTATATCCTACTGTTCTGTATCTTATTGTACTAATGAAATGAAATAGAGTTTTATATCCTATTGTTCTGTATCTTATTGTACTAATGAAATGAAATAGAGTTTTATATCCTATTGTTCTGTATGTTATTGAACTAAAGAAATAGAGTTTTATATCCTATTGTTCTGTATCTTATAATGAAATAGAGTTTTATATCCTATTGTTCTGTATCTTATTGGACTAATGAAATAGAGTTTTATATCCTATTGTTCTGTATCTTATTTGACTAATGAAATGAAATGGAGTTTTATATCCTATTGTTCTGTATCTTATTGGACTAATGAAATGAAATAGAGTTTTATATCCTATTGTTCTGTATCTTATTGGACTAATGAAATGAAATAGAGTTTTATATCCTATTGTTCTGTATCTTATTTGACTAATGAAATGAAATGGAGTTTTATATCCTATTGTTCTGTATCTTATTGGACTAATGAAATAGAGTTTTATATCCTATTGTTCTGTATCTTATTGGACTAATGAAATAGAGTTTTATATCCTATTGTTCTGTATCTTATTGAACTAATGAGAACTATAAAAATATAAACAATCAGGACAGACTACACTTATAAATAGAATTGAATATAGCAATAATTTCTGCAAAGGTTATGTAAGCCAATAAGAAATCCTGCATTAGTTAACCGTCTCATCTTTGGAATTCTAATGACCCGTGGTGGCTCACAAACCTGAAGATCCAGGGTTCAATCCCTGCATAGGTCGAGATAATACCTTCAGATTTTTCAACCCGGTTTCAGTGATGCAGATAGGAGAGGCTGACATGGGAAAAGCGTCTAGGCGTTCGGATGGGACAATAACACATTAAATAGCACGTTAAAATTCCCTCGACAGTTAGAAATTGAAAAAGAGCAGAAAACCTGAATTGTTTTGTAAGAATTTTTAAACATTCCAATGTGTATTACATTTTCTTATCAGATGGCATTGCCATTTAAATAACACGACCTAATCAATATTATTATTTATATAATTATAATTTACAAACAGATTCATTAAAAGCATTAAATATAAACCAATCAAAACAATCCTTTTTCTTAGGAGAGGAACTGTCTGTATTCCTATATAATAAAACAAGCTCCAATTACCCTTTTCTTTAAATACACCCTTATCTACAAGTTTAAATGTTTTAAATACAGCTCCCTCTTGTTGGATTGATGTAGAATGGGGTGGCATAGAACCAGGAGTTATTCCCCCTATATCAGCATGATGTCCTCGACTGGCTACGTAAAACACTGGTCTGGGCTCTCCTGGGTAGAAGACCTGAAATAATAACATTGAACAGTGCTCAGTTCTTTCTCTTAAAAGGGTTTGTCAAACTGGGGGCATACATTTAGACAGTGACAAAATGTTTCAAATTTTTCAAAAGTTTTTCCCACACCAAGCTATATTTAGAATAATCAGGATCATGAATATTGATGTCTACTTGGCCTAATGAAGATAGACAAAGTTCGCAGGATGAAATGAAATTTTTGGCAGGTCAGCAGTAGCGGTTGCTTTATACAATTAACTATGGGTATGGTTTATTTTACTAGATCTGTAAGAATAGATATTTTAATTTTCAAAATCAAAGGGAGACAAATATAATTTTCATAGGAAAATAACAGTCCCAGACAACAGGTAAATTATATATATCAAATATTGATATTGAGGGTATAATCTAGGAAAGATATCTATATACACACTAGTTAGCTTATTATAGAAGAGATTGTAAAGAGGTTTTCTTAACTTTTACCTTTTTTCACTTTTTATTTGGGACGCTGATGGCATCAATTTGCACCTTTCCAATATCTTAGAGCCTTTGCAATAGTGACATTATAACATGCTTAGTTTTAGTGGAATTGCAGGAATCACAGACTTCTGATTGAAGATTGAAGATTGGAATGGTACAAATCAATGCTTTCAATTTTCTCCATAAATAAAAAGAACGATAGGAAAACCTCTTTACAATCCTTAAAGTTGTCAATATCTACTTACTGGAGTAATAACAGTGAGATCTGGTAAATGACTTCCACCAGCCTGTGGATGATTACTCAATATTACATCTCCATCATTCAGATTCTCTCCCAATTCTTGCATCTGAAACAAAAAACATCATTAATTTCAAAGAGTTCACATAGTTAATGATATCTGTTTGGTATTTACTTATTGTCAGCTCAGCATATCTTTCAGAGAGTCCACATAGCTAATAATGTTTATTGTATTTAGGTTTGTCAACTTCTCTTTTATCAACTCAAGGTAAATGCCCGAAAATGCTAATGGTGAAAACAGATTAAAGAGATTTGCATGTATTTAAATTTCTAATACCACAATTGGAAGACTCTTTCAATCTGCCCATGTGAGAAACAATCCATTGTTTTTTGTCATATTTGTTTTTCAAACTGAATGTACTGGTCAAATGAAGGATTCTTTTATGGTTTGGCATTACTTTCGATTCTGACTTTTGAGTCGTGCTACAAGGGATTGAACGAAGAATTACTGCTTTCCTCAACCAATAAATACAAACAAATCTACATTCATCCTTTTTATTTACATTCGGTTATATCAAAGATTCTGTAACTGTACTTTAAGCAAATATAAACTCGGCAGCTGAGAATTGTTCTGGCATCTTGTCTACTTTTAGTTGAATATTTTTGTGTATTCATATGCATCATTTAGGTGATTTATGGTTCACTGTAGGGTGTGGAAATAAAATGTAAATACATTGTATATAGAAATTAAATGTTGAGTCTCACTTGTATTATTGGTGTGTCAACGCAATTGATCAAGTGACAACCTGAATACATAATTATGTATGTTTGTGGCGTGGTCAATTGCGTTTACACACCAATAATACTAGTGAGACTAAACATTACTTTTATTAATACAATTTTCACTGTTTTATATGATTGGTTCATTGCCACAAATCTTAGATTGCGTCTTGTTGTGCTTTGATGATGTCATAATGTTAAACTACAGTTTATAAAAAAATAAACCCCAGATTGTGTAACTGGTTCATTTACACCATGATTAACGCCATTGCCTCGTCACCAAAACATTGAGTGTAGTAATTTTAATCAATGATGTCGTTATTCATTGACGTCATTGTTTCAAATAGACGGTCTTCAATTAGTAGAACGGGAACCTGGCAAAATATTTCATTTGTCTGATACAAGCACCAAATTTTGCACAATAGTTCCTTATAATTTGATTTTTCAAATAAAACTGTGATCCACTTTGATTTCACATTTCTTGAAGATGGCACCCGAGATCATCCCGAATAAACAACATTTTATGGTATTTGATTTGTACTAAACAATTTTTTTTCATTCACTTGAGCCGTTCAAAAGTATAGAAAAAACATAAAATAAACTACAAAAGATCATTTTTATTTTCATTACGTCTTCTGCCAGAAATCTATAAACCATTAAATTTGACCTTACTATGTTGAAACATAAATAATAATACCAAAAATAAAAGAAGTCCAGAAAATGGCAATCACAGTACGACATATTTCAAATGGGTTATTATATGAACATAGAGGTTGAATTCTTTCTCTGCAAAATGGCAGAACCTCACAGGTGAGGAAATTTCTCATTTGTCTAGGTACAGCCCTCAAATGATGGATACCTCTTCTGTTTTCTGAGGGCTCACTCCAAGTATTGACACTGATGGTATAAGGTATGGTTAGTTTGACACTTTCTAATCTATCCACTGAATTAGTTCCAGGTTCACTTTCTTCCTTCTTAACTTTCAAATAATATATTCGAGGGAAATATAACTTGGAGGACTCCTTGTTTATTTCTTTCATTATTAAAACAGCTTTTAATACATCAACAGGTTTAGGAGTAGCAACATCAATGTTGATGGCAGCGGTTGTCTCTATCTGTGATATCTGTGTATCAACTTTGCTGATTACAATATTTAGTTTCTCCTGATTTTCTTCAAAATTGTTCTGGAGTTCAGTCTGGAAACTGTTCAATTCTGTTTGTCGATATTCTGTAAGTTTCTTTAAAGATTCCTCGGCTATTCCCTTCACTGTTTTCAACTCTTCCAGCTTCTTTTTCAGTCCTTCTTTCTGATCTTGGTAATCTTTAGAAATCACATCTTTAGATTCTTCAATGATAAGAAACTTGTGGTTTTTGTGTTGACCAAGAAGACAGGTCGAACAGACGATAGTATTACACTCTTCACAGAAACATATCAGTTCGTCTTGAGAATGTTTGGAGCAGTATAGTTTATTACCACCTCGTGCCAAACTCGTTGATGGGGTAGATAGATAAAAATTGGTTGAAAACTTTTTCACGCCTCCATCAGGGATTCTGCTGATCTTATTACACAATGGACATTTGATGTAGTTGCTGTTAACCTGCAAATTGGCACTAGCTAGGTCTTCCAGACACTTTCTACAGAATGTATGATGACAATCCAATAATTTAGGTTCCTGGAACAGTCCCAGATGGATAGTACATTCGATCTCATCCACATTGCCAGCCATTTTAGTTGTAACAACTGAATATAGATATAATGATTTGATTGAATGTCTTATATCATAGTTAATTTTAAATACTGAACAACACAATCAACTTTCATATGGGGTTTGTTAAAAATTTCAATCTGGTTTCCCTTGACTATTAAAAAACTTCCTATTAGCAGTTTAGTTTAAAGGGACAGGTGTGCCATTTTAGGGGTTAATATGGGTCTTGAATATATGTAAATAGTCTAGAATTGTAGGCAAATCACAATATTCCTTCAAAAATACCACCAACACGAAATTTAACTTTTTATTTATTTTGTTCACAAGCTTATCATCTTTCCAAAAATTGGGGTATCAGAAATTTGAACGTGTTGTTGATATAGTCTCTGACAACAAGACATCTTCTGTCGTAGCTGTGCATAGGCGAAGTGGGACAGGATAATTGAGTCTACAGTATAAACACGTCATTGTTCTAATATTCAAATATTCAAGTCTGTTAAAAAGACGAGACGACATCACATTCAAACATTCTAACATAGATAATTATAGATACACTTGGATTCACCACCAGTTACAATCACCAGTATCAAATATTCAATCTTCAGTCATACACTTCTATTGAACTCTTTAGCGCAATACTGAATAATACTGAGTATGAGTTATTGTCATTGTTCTTGAAAATGTGTTAAATTTTTAGCTCGTGAACACTCTAGAAGGCAAATATTCAGCGCGGGACTGAATAATAAAACCAAGTATTGTCAAAATCCAGCAACAATCATGCCTTTTAGTGTTTTAGATCTAAATTTGAAAGCGTTTTCAAGAACAAGGGCAATAACTCATACTAAATATTTTTCGATTCATCTGATTTTCAATGGGATTCATCCTTGGGTGGTTACGAAAATTCACACACCAAGTTTCATCAAAATCCGTTAAGAATTTCCCCTTCTGGAGTGATTACAAGCTAAAAATTGAACACATTTTCAAGAACAAGGGCAATAACAAAGGGTTTATCCTTTGGTGATAACAAACACTCATGCCAAGTTTCGTCAAAATCCGTCAAGAATTGTCACTTCTAGTGTGTTTACAAGTTGAAAATTGAACGTGTTTTCAAGAACAAGAGCAATAATTCATACTAAATATTTTTGATTCTTCTGATTTTCAATAGGGCTCATCCTTGGGTGATTACGAACATTAATAACAAGTTTTGTCAAAATCTGTCAAGAATTGTGTCTTGTAGAGTGTTTACGAGCAATTGTGGATGGACTGACGGACCGACGGACGGATATGGGTGACGGCAATATACGCCCCCCATTTCATGTGGGTGTATAAAAAACATAAAATAAACTACAAAAGATTATTTTTATTTTCATTACGTCTTCTGCCAGAAATCTATAAACCATTAAATTTGGCCTTACTTCTTTGAAACAAGAATAATAACAGCAATGATAACAGAAGTCCAGAAAATGGCAATCGCAGTACGACATATTTCAGATAGGTTATTATATGAACATAGAGGGTGAACTCTTTCTCTGCAAAATGGCAGAACCCCACCGGTGAGGAAATTTCTTATTTGTCTAGGTACAGCCCTCAAACGATGGATACCTCTTCTGTTTTCTGAGGGCTCACTCCAAGTATTGACACTGATGGTATAAGGTATGGTTAGTTTGACACTTTCTAATCTATCCAAAGAATTAGTTCCAGGTTCACTTTCTTCCTTCTTAACTTTTAAATAATATATTCGAGGGAAATATAACTTGGAGGACTCCTTGTTTATTTCTTTCATTATCAAAACAGCTTTTAATACATCAACAGGTTTAGGAGTAGCAACATCAATGTTGATGGCAGCGGTTGTCTCTATCTGTGATATCTGTGTATCAACTTTGCTGATTACAATATTTAGTTTCTCCTGATTTTCTTCAAAATTGTTCTGGAGTTCAGTCTGGAAACTATTCAATTCTGTTTGTCGATATTCTGTAAGTTTCTTTAAAGATTCCTCGGCTATTCCCTTCACTGTTTTCAACTCTTCTAGCTTCTTTTTCAGTCCTTCTTTCTGATCTTCGTAATCTTTAGAAATCACGTCTTTAGATTCTTCAATGATAAGAAACTTGTGGTTTTTGTGTTGACCAAGAAGACATGTCGAACAGACGATAGTATTACACTCTTTACAGAAACATATCAGTTCGTCTTGAGAATGTTTGGAGCAGTATAGTTTATTACCACCTCGTGTCAAACTCGTTGATGGGGTAGATAGATAAAAATTGGTTGAAAACTTTTTCACGCCTCCATCAGGAATTCTGCTGATCTTATTACACAATGGACATTTGATGTAGTTGCAGTAAACCTCCAAATTGGCAGTAGCCAGGTCTTCCAGACACTTTCTACAGAATGTATGATGACAATCCAATAATTTAGGTTCCTGGAACGGTCCCCGATGGAAAGTACATTCAAATTTAACCACATTGCCAGCCATTTTGATTGTAACAACTGAATATAGATATAATGATTTGATTAAATGAACAACACAATCAACTTTCATATGGGGATTGTTAAAAATTTCAATCTGGTTTCCCTTGAATATTAAAAAACTTCCTATTAGCAGTTTAGTTTAAAGCGACAGGTGTGCCATTTTAGGGGTTAATTTGGGAACTGCAATCATATGACCCAAAATTTGTTTGTCAATTAAATCTTAATCAAAGGATTCAGACAAAATCAAAACTCATAAAATGTTTAGCACCAATGCTAACAAATTTAACCAAATATATGTATCTCATTATAAAATAGACCTTATTAACGCCTCGTTTTTAAAATTGAATGCGATGATCATAACTCTAAAGACAGTACTGGATAGAGCAGGAATTTGATTGGCTGACAGTGTCATGAAACGAACGAAAGTTCAGGAGGGTCGTCTTTAATAAAGTTATAGCTAAAAAAAAATCTAATCAGACTGCCTCTTAAAAATCTCTTATTGTCATACATCAGAAGAGAATTGCACGGAAACCTTTATTGTGGTTAACTACTTATATTTCAGTATATATATATTTGATTAATTATGATTTAGGTGTTGGTAGATAATTTATATTTTTAAGAATTAACCATAACTGTAATGTTATTTTAATTATTCTCTGATTGCTATATAATTATATTTATTGTACTTTCACAGATTGTATTGTATTAAACATTTGATATCTTTGCCACGTTTAAATGCATTGACCACAACACATACAAATAATGTAAATTTTTGACTGGCAGGTTTTAATAACTATCTATTCTATTGTGAAATAAAACAGACAATTTAAGATTATATTAAGGGATATTACCTCTTCAAATGGATTTAAAATTTAAATTCTCAAACTTGTTCAATAAGTGTATATATTCATCAGTTAGACTTACCAGGTGTCATGACTGAAAAATAGAATCTCTATGTAACACGATATATCTATTAAACTAAATAATTATTGAAACATTAATTCTAAGCATGTTTAAAAATTACTTCTTTTAATGAATTATTACTTAGTTTTATAGATTTATTAGATTATACAGGTATTCTATTGTATAGTTTTAACACCAGGTAAGTCCACTGATGGATGAACAAAGACTCATTTTGGTCAAGTCATTCAAAGAGGTAGTATACATTTAAGAACCCTACATAAGTATCCAAAAATAACTCAACTAACTTTCCCTTAACTTTCCCTTAACTTTCCCTCGTGTCTGGATAATTAACCCTTAACATGATTATTGTTGTTAAAACCATTTTGTATTTTTATGATATTATTGTTATCACAGGTATATATATATATATAAATAAACCATTAGTTTTGTGCTATGAATTTAAAATGGCTTTGCATTTAGTAAATAAAAAATACAATTTATTAGCAGATATTTGGCTGTACATGCTAAAGTGACAGAAGATAGCTTGGAAGGCAGGGTAATATACGCCCACTGGCAGCTTTGATTTTACATAAAAATATTTGGCAGTACAGTAACAATTACCAGTATGAAATATTCAACCTTCAGTCATACACTTCTTTTGAACTTTTTAGGGGGATACTGTAAAATATTACCAAGAATATGGCCTTCTAAAGCATTTACGAGCTAAATATTGAACGCGTTTTCAAGAACAAGGGCAATAACCCCTAAAATATTTTTTCGATTTTTCTGATTTTTGATAGGCTTCACCCTTGGGTGATTACAAACACTCACACCAAGTTTCATCAAAATTCGTCTAGAGTGTTTACGAGTGTTTGAAGAACAAGGGCAATAACTCATACCAAATATTTTTTGATTTTTCTGATTTTCAATAGGGTTCATCCTTTGGTGATTACAAACAACCATACCAAGTTTCATCGAAATCAGTCAAGAATTGTGCCTTGTTGAGTGTTTACGAGCAATTGTGGATGGACCAACCTATTTCATGTGGGCGTATAAAATCACATCTATATTTTTTGGGGCTTTAATTCTAGTAAGCTAATTATCATTGATAAGATTTAAAAAAAAATAGTTGTCCATGACAAAAGAGGCTGTGTCCTACAGACTTACTCAGATGGCTTTATTAAATGTTTAAGAAAATTAAAGCTTTGGCTTATTCATTCCACCAGACCACCAAATTGTGTTGTGGTGTTAAATTGCAGCAATTATTTTGAAATTATACGTCCATTTTTCCATGTTGTCGTATAAAAAAATAATCGCAATATGAGTAATGGGATAAAAAAATAGCACTTCATCTTTAAAGTGTCAAGTGAATACAACAGACATGCAGATAATCCTGAACAGTTCAGTTTCACATAGTCCTGAATGTGTTCTGTAACCAATCTTCAGTCAATCAATCTCTCCTGCTACAAGAACAATGCGGGCAAATCATGTGATAAGTTCTTATAGTAACGAGGTAGACCGACTCTTTAAAGGGAGGTAACAAGTTTATACAACATTAGACTACAGACCCAATAAAACATATCACTGCAGTTTGTACCCATAGAATTATATATAGAAACTAGAGTATACATATATCACGTGACGATTCGGAGCCTTGTCGTCCATCTTCATTCCTGGGACTTAACTTGATGTTATGGCTTGATCTACATAGTGATTTGTCCAATAATTGACAATTTCTCAGGTGTTTTAAGAATAAAATTAATGGATATTGTTTAGCATTGCTTGTAAGGCATCCTTAATAATCCCTTCTCATGCAAAATAGTGTGAATTTTCTTAAATAGATAAGCGCAGTAAATACATCAAAGAATTAAAATTTAGAAATTGAAATTTTAGGACTGTTCTACTTCTAGGTTTATTACATACTACCAAGCAGGAAGGTAAACATTAAGAACACAAGATATATAGATATACTACTTCTAGGTTTATTACATACTACCAAGCAGGAAGGTAAACATTAAAAATACAAGATATATAGATATACTACTTCTAGGTTTATTACATACTACCAAACAGGAAGGTAAACATTAAAAATACAAGATATATAGATATACTACTTCTAGGTTTATTACATACTACCAAGCAGGAAGGTAAACATTAAGAATACAAGATATATAGACATACTACTTCTAGGTTTATTACATATATATAGACATACTACTTCTAGGTTTATTACATACTACCAAGCAGGAAGGTAAACATTAAGAATACAAGATATATAGACATACTACTTCTAGGTTTATTACATACTACCAAGCAGGAAGGTAAACATTAAGAATACAAGATATATAGACATACTACTTCTAGGTTTATTACATACTACCAAGCAGGAAGGTAAACATTAAGAATACAAGATATATAGACATACTACTTCTAGGTTTATTACATACTACCAAGCAGGAAGGTAAACATTAAGAATACAAGATATATAGACATACTACTTCTAGGTTTATTACATACTACCAAGCAGGAAGGTAAACATTAAGAATACAAGATATATAGACATACTACTTCTAGGTTTATTACATACTACCAAGCAGGAAGGTAAACATTAAGAATACAAGATATATAGACATACTACTTCTAGGTTTATTACATACTACCAAGCAGGAAGGTAAACATTAAGAATACAAGATATATAGACATACTACTTCTAGGTTTATTACATACTACCAAGCAGGAAGGTAAACATTAAGAACACAAGATATATAGACATACTACTTCTAGGTTTATTACATACTAGTTTTGAAACACATAACGTTATCAAGTAAAATAAACTTATTTTTATATATTTTTGTTAAATTAATGTACCTTTAACTTTCTGGTCTTGTATATATTAGTTTTGAGATTTCACAGTGGGGGGTTATGTAATTAAAATTATCAAAACAAACATAATCCTAGATATTATAGTTACTGATTTATCTAACTATCTAGGTGTACAGTGACATTCAACAATACAACTTCCTCAATTGAACTATCAATATCATTCTATATCTCTATCTACCCAGCTGTAATGGGTACAGATAATCTGGGAAAGATCAATGCCAAGAAGTCTAGTCAAACTCCTGCCTTAATGACCTTCTGTTTGGGTAAAATAAAGACATTCCTAGTTTTAAACATCTTGACAATGTCAAACTATTCTGTACTTTGTTTTTTTCTTTCTTGAATCATTTTGAATTTCATTTGATTGTGTGCTAGCAAATACAGCCAATCAGACCTCTCGACAGAAAGTCTGTAAACTATAAGCCATAATGTTACAGTCTTTCTGTCAAGGGCTCTGATTGGCTGTATTCGCTGGTATATAATCCAAACAAATCGCTGTATTTTGTGATACAAGAAAGGTTGCAGACTTGAAGACACAATGGTAAAGAATCTGCTGAAACTTCAGATCTTAAGAATTTAACTGAACAAATCATTAGAAATATACCTTAAAATACACAAAAAGTAGCATGACTTGTATTTTTGTCCTAAAAAAAACAAAAGAACAAATTCCAATATAGAGATCATATACTGAATAGACTGACCTGCAATAATTCCTAACAAACTATATATCACCACAACAAATGATCACATCATAAAAGATTTCTGTACAACAAAAACCAAGTTAAGGATGTAGAATACCTGATGATACTTCTCTTTGGAGGAGTCCAGTACTATACTACCTTTACTCCTGATTTTTACATTCTATGAACACGATTTTAGATTGACAGAATTGTACACTGAAAAAAACTTAATATTCAACCAAGATACAAAGATGATCAATGCCACTTCAAAATATATTTACTACGCTCTTAATCCGACGCAAAACATTTGTTTTATATTTAGTATTGTTTATAGTATCAATTTACTTATTTTCTAGTTTATTTTGTAAAATTATAGACTGAAACATACTTTAGACCTCTCAGTCAGATACATGTAAATAAATTATTATTATTTATTATTATTATTTATCATCTTCATCATCTATCATTTTATTATCTATTATCTATGATTTATCATCTATCATCTATTATTTATCATCTATTATTTATGATCTATTATTCATCATCTATCATCTATTATTTATCATCTATCATCTATTATTTATCATCTATCAATTATCATCTATCATCTATTATTTATGATCTATTATTCATCATCTATCATCTATTATTTATCATCTATCATCTATTATTTATGATCTATTATTCATCATCTATCATCCATCATCTGTCATTTACCATCTATTATTTATCATCTATCATCTATCATCTATTATTTATCATCTATCATCTATTATTTATCATCTTTATCATCTATCATCTATTATTTATCATCTATCATTTATCATCTATTATTTATCATCTATTATTTATCATCTTCATCATCTATCATCTATTATTTATCATCTATCATCTATTATTTATCATCTATCATCTATCATCTATTATTTATCATCTACCATCTATTATTTATCATCTATCATCTATTATTTATCATCTATCATTTATCATCTATCATCTATCATCATCTATCATCATCATCATCATCATCATTATTATTATCATTATTATTATTATAAGGGTATAAAAGAAATTATTAAGAAATTCAAAAATGAAAAAATAAAGAATTGATTCTATATTTAGAATGTAAAAATCCCCGTTATTTCCCAGTCAGTTTATTAAGTTCAGTTGAGATATTTATAAATATTTATATAGTAGGGTTTTTGACATAAATACACACAGTCTATTTCTTATACAATAAAATAAATGATCATTAAAACAGAATGAGTCAGATCTCTTTTGTGATTTTTTAATATTGCTTGGGGATCATGGTGTTTATATGACCAGTCAGTGTGTATCTTTTCATACGTTTATTACATTCAAAATCCACATTCACAATGTCAAACTGTTACAAACTTCGTACTTATACCTTGACTGCAATAGTCACTATTTTTGTATCACATCTTCACAATGTTAAGCTATTACAAACTTCGTACTTATACCTTGACTGCAATAGTCACTATTTTTGTATCACATCTTCACAATGTCAAGCTACTACAAACTTCGTACTTATACCTTGACTGCAATAGCCACTGTTCTTGTATCATATCTTCAAAATGTCAAGCTATTACAAACTTCGTACTTATACCTTGACTGCAAATTTTGGCCATTGCAGTCAAGGTATAAGGACGAAGTTTGTAATAGCTTAACATTGTGAAGATGTAATACAAGAATAGTTACTATTGCAGTCAAGGTATAACATTGTGAAGATGTTGTTTGTAATAGCTTGACATTGTGAAGATGAAGTTTGTAATAGCTTGACACTGTGAAGATGAAATTTGTAATAGCTTGCCATTGTGAAGATGAAGTTTGTAATAGCTTGACACAGTGAATATGAAGTTTGTAATAGCTTGACATTGTGAAGATGAAGTTTGTAATAGCTTGACATTGTGAATATGAAGTTTGTAATAGCTTGACACTGTGAATATGAAGTTTGTAATAGCTTGACATTGTGAAGATGAAGTTTGTAATAGCTTGACATTGTGAAGATGAAGTTGGTAATAGCTTGACATTGTGAAGATGACGTTTGTAATAGCTTGACATTGTGAAGATGAAGTTTATCATAGCTTGACATCGTGAAGATGAAGTTTGTAATAGCTTGACACTGTGAAGATGAAGTTTGTAATAGCTTGACATTGTGAAGATGAAGTTGGTAATAGCTTGACATTGTGAAGATGAAGTTTGTAATAGCTTGACATTGTGAAGATGAAGTTTATCATAGCTTGACATCGTGAAGATGAAGTTTGTAATAGCTTGACACTGTGAAGATGAAGTTTGTAATAGCCTGACATTGTGAAGATTACAATAAATCAAAATAACAATATGCTTTTATTTAGAACACAAACTATTTATCTAATACGATTCTAGTCTTACTTGATCACAAACATAAATAATTACATGTTCAAATACAAAATAGTAGGGTTCAATTACAGCCTTATTATTCATCTTTTGATCAGCTTAAAGCTTAAATCAAAAATTTATGACGACAAATTCAAAGTTTCAAAAACAATTTTATATTTTTCATGAGAATGTTCCACTAAATCTCGAAATATAAGGCAACTTTCCATGGTTTCTATAATTTTAAAGAACTAACATCATTGGCAAGATTGATCTGAAGTCTACAACTGGAATATTTAAGAATTAAAAGATGGTCTTACTAGCATTATTGGTGTGTAAACACAGTTGAACATGTGACAAACTGATTCATAAATGACAAAGTCAATGTATGTTTGTGGCGTGATCAACTGCGTTTACACACCAATAATACAAGTAATACAGATACTTTTATTAATACAATTTTCACTGTTTTATATGATTGGTTCATTGCCACAAATCTTAGATTGCGTCTTGTTGTGCTTTGACGATGTCAAGGTATCACATGATATACTACAGTTTATCAAAAAATAATGGTTCATTGAAGGGAGAGATAGTATAAATGTTAATATTCAAATTGAATTTGAATTGCTACAAATTTTTATGACATGTAAATCCAAATTTTACTTAATTTACTTAATGGATGTATAAATCTAGAAATGCTGGAGACTCTATATATTACTATAATTTTACCATAGGATTGGAGATCTTTAAACTTCAAACTTCAAACAGGATGTTTTTTAGTTGTCAGGGGAAACTATGGTGGATAATTAACTATATTTATTACGTTGTTCAGTTTTCGGGTTGATAAAAACATGACATAAGACATTTGATTATATTATAACGTACCATAAAGATTATTGAATTGTTCAGCATTCAAAATCAAAATGGCTGGCAATGTGGAAGAGTTTGAATGTGCTGTATGTCTTGGACCATTCCAGGAACCTAAATTATTGGATTGTCATCATACATTTTGTAGGAAGTGTCTGGAAGACCTGGCTAGTTCCAATTTGGCGGGTAGCCGCAACGCCATCAAATGTCCGTTGTGTAACAAAATCAGCAGAATTCCTGATGGAGGAGTGAGGAAGTTTTCAACCAATTTTTATTTATCTGCTCCATCAACGAGTTCAACAAACAGAACAGGAGATACAGATTACTGCTCCAAACATCCTAAGGAGGAGCTGAAATGTTTCTGTGAAGACTGTAACACCATTTTGTGTTCGACATGCCTTCTTGGTCAACACCAAAACCATTCATTTCTTATTATCGAAGACTCTAAAGACGTCATTTTAGAAAATTACAAAGATCAGAAAGACAGACTTAAACGTAAGTTAGAAGAATTGAAAACAGTGAAGAATATAGCCGAGGATTCGTTAAAGAAAATCAACGAATATCGTCAAACAGCATTGAACAGTTGCCAGGCCGAACTCCAGAAAAATTACGATCAAAATCAGAAGAAACTGAACACTGTACTCAGTAAAGTGAACACCCTGAAATCTCAGATAGAGACCACGGCTGCCGTCAACCCTGATGTCATAACCACTAAACCAATAGAAATACTACGAGCTGTTCAAATAATGAAAGGAATAAACAAAAGGCCGTCCATGTCATATTTCCCTCCAATACAGTATCATAAATTTAACAAAGAAGAGAGTGATTGTGAATGTGGAACGAATTCTGTGGCCAGGTTTGAAAGTGTGAGACTATCTATACCCTATACCTTTAGATCCAATACTTGGGGTGAACCCTCAGGGAACAGAGTTGTCCATCGTTTGAGGGTAACAGCAGGACGAATTAGAAACTTTCTCACAACTCGCGTTCCTCCATTTTACAGAGAAAGAATTCGACCTATATTTCAATGGATATATAGATCTTGTTGCTGTTGTTTTGGCTGCGTATTTTATACTTGTTGTCGTTGTGATTGCTGTCCCACTACATATCCTTATGAACATGTATATTCATAATGACGTCACTCGCCACCTAATTGGATAGATATTTTGATCCCTAGTTTAACAAACTTTCAGGAAAAAATGAAAGAAACTATATTTGTCAAGAATAACAACTTCACCGTTATTGATCTCTTCGACCAGCTTGTCCTTGGCCAAACCTCTTGGCATCCATGTTTCCTGGATTATCTGTACCCAGTTACAGCTGGGTCGACTGGAATTATGAGTGACGATGAATTATGAGTGACGATGAATTATGAGTGATGATGAATTATGAGTGACGATGAATTATGAGTGATGATGAATTATGAGTGATGATGAATTATGAGTGACGATGAATTATGAGTGATGATGAATTATGAGTGATGATGAATTATGAGTGATGATGAATTATGAGTGATGATGAATTATGAGTGATGATGAATTATGAGTGATGATGAATTATGAGTGACGATGAATTATGAGTGATGATGAATTATGAGTGATGATGTATTATGAGTGATGATGAATTATGAGTGATGATGAATTATGAGTGACTATGAATTATGAGTGATGAATTATGAGTGACGATGAATTATGAGTGATGATGAATTATGAGTGGTGATGTATTATGAGTGATGATGAATTATGAGTGATGATGAATTATGAGTGATGATCAATTATGAGTGATGATGAATTATGAGTGATGATGAATTATGAGTGATGATGAATCATGAGTGAATGTCATATATTTATCGATGTATTTTTAGCAATTGAAGTAATTCAGGTGAAGTATATTCAATATGACGTAGGATTTCTTCTAGAATATCGGGCTGTACTTGGTAAACAGAGTCGTGCATAGAACTCTGGTCAATCAGAAGTTGTGATGAATCGTTGTGTTGTGTCATACAGTGAGTGTCATTATTAAATATATAAGAACAGACTTTAGCAATGTTTAGTCACTCGGTAGGAATCAAGTGGTCCGTGGTTGAGACTTAACAGAAGAGTTACCACACTCCAGTCATACAGGAACTTTACGTTTATCTTCAACTTTAACGTTTCACTGAGTTTATTCAGATTGCTAATGTTTGTGTTTTATTTATGTCACTGTGTTTTTCATGTAGTTGTCAAGTTATTACAATGTAAATAAATCTGTTAAATTCTAGCGTAATCTCTTAAATCTCTCTTCAAATTATTAGCCAGCATCAAGAACGAAACCCTGGATTCCTGATGAGCATTGCAACAGATTGGGGAGCTTGGTGCTGGATTACAGATCAACAAGATTATATTGTTCTGATGCATTAGTAACTAATATTAATGCAGACAAGCCTACGCAGTTAAGTTTTGCATTGTTCCGGTTGTGTTAGGTAGCCATTCAGTACAATTCAATTGGGGACAAATCATGGCATAGGTTCCATTAGTAAAGAAGTAGATTGAGGGGAGGTAACAAGTTTTATATAAGATTAGGCTACAGACCCAAAAAGACATATCACATAACCCTAACCATAGACTATTTAAGAGTTAAAAATTGACAACTCTTGAACGAGGTCAACAAGTCTTATAAAATAGTTTGATTTTTTGATTCTCAAAAGGATTCATCCTTGGGTGGTAATAAACAATTTCACCAAATTTTGTGCCACCATGAATACACAGAAAGTTTTGACATATATTGAAATATCTGAACCTTTTGCTCTTTAAATGACAGTTTGAAGCAAGGGTATCTGCACCTAGAGGCACAGTGGATCACCTGACCCCTCATGCAAAATTGAACAGTTTTTCTGTGATAGGGTGTATTTTTAAAGAAACTTGGTTGTTTTATTTATTTGTTATCTTCTCTAAATACACCACTACTGTTTTTATAAACACCTAATTACATTACACTGGCCTTATACTAATTATTGCTCTCTCTTAGTCTCTTTAACTCAACTGATCTCACTGGACCTTGTCACCTTCTGTCATTGGCCAACTGGGTGAGTTTTTAGTGAGTTTCATCACCTATCCAGTCAGAAACTTTACTTTTATCTAAGTCTTTAAAGAAGAAGGAAGTATATTTCAACCTCCTTAAAATACTGAATATCTACTTCTTTATTCTTTTTCATCACCAGTTATTGTCTTCTGATAACTTCACAGGTATGTGTGTTTTGGTATTTTATTGGGTAATTGTCTTTTTGGGAAAGTATATTTTGTATGAGAGGTGTATAAATGTAACCATGGTATTTTAAGCAACAGCAGCCATCTTGAATTTTTATGCTTTGGGATCCTATGTGTTCAATATGTTCATAGTCTGTTATTTAATTCCAAATTGTTATAATTACCTTTTAATTATAATTACATTCACAGGTTTAGTTATAGACAGATATAGTTTTCCATATTTCAACAGCTTTATATAAAACCCCATCTTTGGGTTAGTTTTACTTTTATATATTTAATCTTATTTCATCTAGTCCCTGGCATAAGTTTCCCTCATTGCATATTAAGTTTAACATATATTACTAGTATAGAAGTGTAAATAGGTATTGTGCATTTACTGTGATAATATTTATGTGATAGATCATTATTAAGATATAGTATTTTATTATTGTATTATATATCTAATTGTATCATATTATTATTACAGAGTTTTATTATTAAAGTTATCAACTGAGAATATCGTTTTTGATATAACAACTGAGCTCGCTTCCCCCCTGAACTAGCCCGGCTACATTTCTATATGGGGTGGGGATGAGAGGTAATGAGGTGATGTACATGATGCAGTATCAGAGAGTTTGACCAACAATGGACATCATGTCCATCAACTTCCTTCTTCTTCGTGAGTATTCCTCTTCACCTGTATTTCACAGAAACGTTAAATTCAGTAAGTTCTCTGTGCTGCTATATTAGCTACGACTATCAAGCATAATAGGTATAAGATATAACAACAATACAGGGAAGCCCGTCTGCTGGGGAGTCTGTTTTAGGGTGAAGTAGGTCGTCTTCATTGTTGGCAGGAAAAAAAATAATATGCAGCTTGGACATGCGTTAAGAATTACAGTCTATGATGCAAGCCAAAATTTTGTTTTTTTTATCCGTCAGCAAGAAAGATATGGTATGATATAATCTTGAGATGAACAACAGCTAAAATGTTGAAATAATCTCTAAGATTAATTACAGAAATAACCATTATATAATTATTCAGATTAACTTCATTTCAAGGTCAAGTTTTTAAAAAATTTTCTTTGATCCCCCTGACAAATATTATACAGGGACCCTGTCTTTTTTGCATTATAATACACCAAGGAGTAGTTCTATTTCAATATCAATAAAATCTAATATTAGATATCGTTAAATAGTTTTCATGTTAAGATAAGTTAAACAATTCAACCATTCCACTTCCTTAATTTGATTATCAATATTATTTTAGAACAAAATAATCAGTAAGACAAATAACATGACAGTATGATATCTTCTATCACTGGAGTGTTTACTTAAAGTATATTCCGCTTTTTTGTAAAAAGTTTTCATCATCAAAAACCTTTTAAATTATACCTGAAAATATTCCTCAAGTATGCTAATCATATCTCTGTATCTACTTGATCAAACTGAATATGTTTTAAAGGGGTAAATTAATTGTTAATTAAGCAGTTTGACCTGGTTTTGGTGTTTGGCTTTATAATGGCTCGATATTATTAGTTAAAATCTTTAGAATACGTAGGAGATATATTTCTCTACAATCAGGCGTTTATTTTACACAAATCTGTACAGTAGTTTTTTAACACTCTCCAAAAAGCATAACAAACTTGAAATAGTTTTGGCATGAAAAAAATTAACCGCTAAGATTCTTTAAGTTAGAAATTAAGGGGACATATTTCTCTAGATTTTAGAGTATAGTTTGCACAATTACTCCAAAAGCGGAATGTCCCTTTAAGAATCAAATATTTTTTTTGCCTTCATTTGGGAGATGAACACAGAATGTGCATATGTTATTTGAAATGAGTTTAAGATAAACTTAACAACAATCAGGATGTTTATAAGTAGTCAAGGGAAACCGAGGCAGATTTTTTTATCAGCCCCTTTATAAAGATAACTGCGTTGTTCACTATTCAAAATCAAAATGGCTGGCAATGTGGATGAGTTCGAATGTGCTGTTTGTCTGGGACAATTCCAGGAACCTAAATCATTGGATTGTCATCATACATTTTGTAGAAAGTGTCTGGAAGACCTGGCTAGTTCCAATTTGGTGGGTAACAGCAATGCAATCAAATGTCCATCATGTAACAAGGTCAGCAAAATTCCTGATGGAGGAGTGAACAATTTTTCAACCAATATTCGTTTCTCTACCAAAGCGTCGAGTTCAGCAGACAGGGATGATAAACAATACTGCTCCAAACATCCTCAAGATGAGCTGAACTGTTTCTGTGAAGAGTGTGATACTATCGTCTGTTCGACCTGTCTTCTTGGTCAACACAAAAACCACAAGTTTCTTATCATTGAAGAATCTAAAGACGTGATTTCTAAAGATTACCAAGATCAGAAAGAAGGACTGAAAAAGAAGCTAGAAGAGTTGAAAACAGTGAAGGGAATAGCCGAGGAATCTTTAAAGAAACTTACAGAATATCGACAAACAGAATTGAACAGTTTCCAGACCGAACTCCAGAACAATTTTGAAGAAAATTGTGTGAAACTTACCACAGTTCTCAGCATGGTCAATACACAGATATCACTAGGCGAGAAATTCTCTACGATTGACCCTGAAGCTGCTACAACTAAAACAATTGACGTATTAAGAGCTGTTTTAATAATGAAAGAAATAAACAAGGAGTCCTCCAAATCGTATTTCCCTCCAATATATTATTTGAAAGTTAAGAAGGAAGAAAGTGAGTTACCTGGAACTAATTCAGTGGATAGATTAGAAATTGTCAAATTATCCATACCCTATACCAATAGCTCTGATACTTGGAGTAAATCAGAGGGAGGAGTCAATCCTCTTCATGTACCAAGACAAGTGGAAGATTTCCACCCAACACAAGCTCCGCCAATCCACAGTGAAGAAGACCAATCTACTCCGTGTCAGAGGAAATTAAACTTTTTTATATTTTGTGTAACTGGTATAGCTCTTGCTGGTGTTGCCCTTTATTATATAGTAAGACTTTTCTTTTAAATCTGTGTTTCATTATCATGTGATATATTGTGTGCAGTGGTGTTTCTTGAAAACATTAGGTGAGTGGGCGTAGTAGGGCCACAGGCAATTCATGCCAAAGCCAGGCCAGCCTCTTGTCCCCTGCCAAACACCACCCCCCTTTCCTAACTTGTTACTTTTTAAATTTCATATCAATTAATGTTCATAATATGAATAAAATGATTGACAGCGTAAACACATTACTGTTTTATCCAATGAAATAGAAGCTCGAGCAAGTCACAAGTTTTGTTAAAAAGGGGCTGGAGCTTCAATCATGCTTCAAGCCCCGCCTACTTTCCTCTTAGATTCTATTTGTCTTTCATGTCAAGTTATCTCAGTATGGTACAACAACAAATTACTGATAATAGACCAGGGTTTTTCCTCTAACACTCATTTTAAGCAATTTATTTGTTAAAAACATCAAAGAAAAAATGCAATTATTTTAGAATAAAGATTATTCAAGGTCAAATCTCTTGACATTGATTTTTCCAGATGATCCATACCTGATTTATGCTGGGTCAGACCAAATATTTAGGAAAAATGACCTATTCATGGTTATTCAAGTCTTTCCATAGAATAAGATCTTTTGAGTCTGGCCCTAACTGTGACGATATCACATCCCAGGTACAAGTAACGCCAGATTGTCAGACTAGATGTAAGTAAGCAAATGACATCATGTTAAGATTCCAAAGCTCTTACTGTTTGTGCTACAGCCCCTTCTCAGAACAAATATTTCAAGCCACTGACCTGATATTGTACTGTTTCCTGCATGGCACCAAGATGAACTGGAATATGGGGAGCGTTGGCAACCAGACCCCCGTCATCTCCAAATAACGCACAGGAAAAATCCAATCTTTCCTACAAAACAAAAACAATATGGCGTTATATAATATATATATATATATATCTCAATTCATACACTCATCATCAAATGTTTTCCAAAACACTTAAAAACCTGTTATAATTACAGAATTTTACATTGAGCTTAACCAAATTATAACCAAATTATAACCAAATTATAACCAAATTAAAAAAAACAAATAGACCTTAAGACACTGGAACCTTAATAAAAAAATTAACTTAAAATAATTTCAACATTCTCTTTTTTTCATTTGTCTATCACTAAATTTTCAAATTTATCAATAAAAAAAATTGTCTGAAAATCTTTAAAAAAATGAATCTTTTAAACTTGAATGAATTCCCTGGATTCCAAAGATTGTAATAGTTTCCAATATATTGACATTTGACACATGAACAAAGAATGAGAACTCACTGAAGAGGAGAGAGAACTCAATAATAAGAATATTCTACAGTCTATAATAATCTTGATTTACCTTGATATTAGTAGAGATAGCTGTCCTCTGTAACACTCTGAAATATAGACAGAGAATATTAGACGGATTTCAAACACAAGAAAATATTATAGAATAAACACACTTCTTTAATATAATATTAAACACATAACGTTTCAACATAGATTACACATGTTTCAAATGAAATGTGTTTAATATTTTGTTTAGACAACTGAAGTATCAAGGATGATATCAATAAATGGGGGTATAAAAAGAAATTATCACAGTACCTGCCCATCTGTTCAGCAATACTCATAAATCTATGAGAGAATATTGATAGTTGTATAGCATCTAATTCTTCTCCTACTGTTTTCACTGTACCACTACCAATCTAGATGAAAAAAGCAATTGTTATGGACATGAAGGGTCAGGTGACATAAAACACTAAACTGGACTAAACTTCCACTAACCCCATCATATAGTAGGGTAGATGTAAAACGTTTTAGGCAACCATTCAACTTATCCCCTATCCAAGTCCTATACCTTAACTCTATATTACCATTATCTCATAAACCAAACCAGTTGCCTTGAGTAGGATATATTTTCATTTTATTATATTTTCTTTATTACTATTAAAATAATCAAATTTCTAGTCACTGTAAATAAACCACGGAACCTTACCTTAATATTAATATCACCAGTAGTAGTAACAGTAAATAAACCAAGGACCTTACCTTAATATTAATATCACCAGTAGAAGTAACAGTAAATAAACCAAGGAACCTTACCTTAATAATAATATCACCAGTAGTAGTAACAGTAAATAAACCAAGGAACCTTACCTTAATATGAATATCACCAGTAGTAGTAACAGTAAATAAACCAAGGAACCTTACCTTAATATTAATATCACCAGTAGTAGTAACAGTAAATAAACCAAGGAACCTTACCTTAATATTAATATCACCAGTAGTAGTAACAGTAAATAAACCAAGGAACCTTACCTTAATATTAATATCACCAGTAGAAGTAATGGTAAATAAACCAAGGAACCTTACCTTAATATTAATATCACCAATAGAAGTAATGGTAAATAAACCTAGGAACCTTACCTTAATATTAATATCACCAGTAGTAGTAACAGTAAATAAACCAAGGAACCTTACCTTAATAATAATATCACCAGTAGAAGTAATGGTGGCTATACAAGTTGGTTCTATTAGTATAGTACTGTAATATACAATATAATATAATAACTGATAAACATAAACAAAACAATAACAAGCTTGTCCTTGACCAAACCTATTGATAGCAACCTCAGTTTTTGAAGATTCTGTCTATCTTGGCATCTATTTTACATCAATAGCAACAACTAAGGTTCAGAAGGATTCTGTCTACCAGCTGGTGCTTGACTAAACATTTTGGCATTAGTGTTTCATTGATAGCAACTAAGGTTCAGAAGGATTCTGTCTACCAGCTGGTGCTTGACCATACATCTTGGCATTAGTGTTACATTGATAGCAACTAGGGTTCATGAGGGTTCTGTCTACCAGCTGGTGCTTGACTAAACATCTTGGCATTAGTGTTTCATTGATAGCAACTAAGGTTCAGAAGGATTCTGTCTACCAGCTGGTGCTTGACCATACATCTTGGCATTAGTGTTACATTGATAGCAACTAGGGTTCATGAGGGTTCTGTCTACCAGCTGGTGCTTGACCATACATCTTGGCATTAGTGTTACATTGATAGCAACTAGGGTTCATGAGGATTCTGTCTACCAGCTGGTGCTTGACCATACATCTTGGCATTAGTGTTACATTGATAGCAACTAGGGTTCATGAGGGTTCTGTCTACCAGCTGGTGCTTGACTAAACATCTTGGCATTAGTGTTTCATTGATAGCAACTAAGGTTCAGAAGGATTCTGTCTACCAGCTGGTGCTTGACCATACATCTTGGCATTAG